>NW_004949109.1:4103149-4104819 GCF_000317375.1 Microtus ochrogaster | reverse complement strand
ATAAAAAGACATCTATTTTAAGAAAACCGCTTCTTTTTACTATTCATTTTGAATTCTTTTCAAGAAAAGGAAAAGAATGTACCTTATTATATATAACAACAACAAAAGTAGATGGCATTAGAGCTAGAGTTTGCACAGTAGAATTATGATTTTAAATTAATGTGAGATACAGCTATACCTTTATAAAAAGGTAACCCACATTATACCAAACACACCGTGTGGAGCCTTAGATAAACAATCAGGTCTTTGCCAAAGTTGCAAGGACTCTGTACCCAGATGATCATTCCCCTCAGAACTGAATCCCAAGGGAAATCCTCAGACTGCGTAGAGCTGACCAAAAAAAATGGGTATCCTTTGGAGAGGTTTATAAGTGTTTCATTTTCATTAAAATTATCAACAAATTATAAGACTTTATATTTTTTTTAAAAGTAGAGCATATAGCTGGGTTTCTTTAAATAATTTAAATCCATGGCTTCAGATGCTATAGGTAAGCCTGTACATATATTTTATATGAGAAGGAAGCCTGAAATTCTGATTGTACCATATTTATATTCATATTCTGGATAACTTCTGGAATCTCAAACAGAGAACCATTCAAGACATTTTGAATGATGCCTTCATGGATAAAGTACTTCAAATTAAATGAAAGATAAAAATTAAAGATTTTTGCAAGCATGTGCTATTAATAGAGGGATTTCTTAGTGTATAAGAAAAAAAAAAACAAACCAGGCAGTGCTGGTACACACCTTTAACCTTAGCACTCATGAGTCAGAGACTGGTGGGAACTCTGTGAATTTGAGGCCAGCCTGGTTTGTGGAATGAGTTCCAGGACAACCTGAACTAAACAGAAAAACCCTGCCTTGAGAAAGAAAGAAAGAAAGAAAGAAAGAAAGAAAGAAAGAAAGAAAGGAAGGAAGGAAGGAAGAAAGAAAGGAGAGAAAGAAAGAGAGAAAGAAAGAGAAATTTCAAAGTGTAAAGACCATTGTCCTCCTTTATTAACATTCATATAGTTATTTTTTCACTTCTCTAAAATGAGAAACTATAATTTCAAATATATGCTTTCATTATATGTATCATAAAAACTAACACTGTTTATTTTATTTTATTTTTTTGTTTTGAGAAGGGTCCTTCTATAGAGCCCTGGTTGTCTTAGAATTCACTGTGTAGACCAGTCTGGCTTTGAACTCACAGAGATCCGTCTGCCTCTGCCTCCTGAGTGCTAGGACTAAAGGTGTGTGCCATCGTGTCTAGTTTGCAAGAATTAACTCTTGATAGTAGCATTCCAAGTCATTTCCAAAGAGAAACAAAAGTTTTCCATTTTTACTTGTTCATTTTTTATGTTTTTTGTTTGCTTGTTTTTGTTCATTTTGTTTTGTTTTGTTGGCTTTTGAAGACAGAGTCTCACTCTGTACCTTAAGGTGGCCTGAACTCACTATGTAACCCATACTGACCTTGAACTTGTGGCAATTCATATGTGTCAGCCTGTCAGAAGGTCAACCAGAACACTAAGTTAGATATGACCATAGAGATATCCATACTGCCATCTCATTTTATAGGCAATAAAAATTTCACTCCAGATGTTTAGTGACTTAGTGTTAAACACATAGTGGAAGAATCAGGATAGAACAGGCATCCCGATTATAGGAAGAATCAGGATAGAACAGGCGTCC
>NW_004949109.1:4073927-4102959 GCF_000317375.1 Microtus ochrogaster | reverse complement strand
ATTATAGGAAGAATCAGGATAGAACAGGCATCCCGATTGTAGGAAGGCACACACAGCAGCTTTCATAAGTGCTTGGAACAAGCACACTGGCCTTGTGAGACCCTTTAAATATTGGGTACAGCAGAGGTGAGTCAGAGACTCCAGGCCTGCCCAAGGGGCACTCACCTTCAGTACTGGAGATAGGAGTGCTGTCACATTTGCTCTCACACTGCTGCATGGACGGAGGCCGAGCAGTCTCTGCACAGTCAACAGATGCCTGTCCAGTGTAGGAGAGACACTGGACAGATCGCATCTGCTGCCCAAGGCCACACTGAGCAGAGCACTACATTCAAAGACACAGAAAAACAAAGTATTGATTTTTCACAATGTTAATATGATAGAAAGATATTATTTTAATAACTGCACATATTAACCTTTAAAGTCCACATGCAATTGTTATTGAGAGGTATATCACTTGTTTGCTTTTCTATGGAATTGATTTCAAAACTCAATGATTGCATTATTGCCCTAGAAAACTGAAGCAGTCTAGTTCTCAGAAGACAATGAATGGTAATTTCTTGGGCTATCATAACTATTCAAAACAATGTTGGCGGAATTAAGAAGGGAGTAAAGAGAAAATCCTACAGAGAAAGTAAAATACTCAGCAATCGTCAGGCCAGTGCTGACTTTGGATTGTTGCTATTATAGATGCTCAGATATAGCTTTGAAGGTCTGATTGGCACTCTGAATCTAATCAAATGCTACAGCAGTGGTGACTGGGTCAGTCAGTAAGAATCTGACGGCTTTACAGGGTGGCCCAGTGAGCAAAGCTCTTATGCCACAAACCTGATGAGCAGATTCTATTCCTGGAATATAAAGGTGGAAGAAGACAATCAACTTCAGAAAGTTTTCCTGTGGCCTCTACACACTCACTGTGTCACACGTGTGTGCATACACACACCACACATACACATCATGTACAAATAATATAAATAAAAAATTTAAAAGGAGCTTGTATAAGTACCTTGAATTTCCTCAGGAATTATGAGCCACATATACTTTAGAAATAATCTGTGTTAGTCAGTTAGCATACTTCCCTCTTTCAGCCACATGAAGGAAACAACTACCTGGTTTAAAATACACTCATGACATCATGTCTATATAGAATCTTCAATAGAATAATATCAATTATGTATCACTAAATTATCAGTGAAACATTTCGTTAATAATGCAATAATGTTAGCAATGGAATGCTTAAAGTTATTAGGCATATTCAAATTGAGAATTTGTAAGCTAAACTAAGTGCTTCTGTAGAGATGTACTTTGGTTATTTCTTACTTCTTCCTACAGGCCTGGGCACAGAGCAAAGTGTTTCTATATACTGTATGGATACTGAACATCTTCCAGGCAGTATAGGCATTGCTGGGCTCCATGAGAACTGGCTACCTTTGTGTGTGTGGCATATGTGTGTTGTGAGATGTATGTGTGTATGTACATGTATGCGTATTTGCATGTGGAGAACAGAAGCTGATGCTGGAAATCTTCCTCAGTAGCTCTCTACCTTATTTTATGAAACACTCTCTCTCATTGAGCCTGGAGCTCAC
The DNA here is from genome assembly GCF_000317375.1 of Microtus ochrogaster. Taxonomy (NCBI): domain Eukaryota; kingdom Metazoa; phylum Chordata; class Mammalia; order Rodentia; family Cricetidae; genus Microtus; species Microtus ochrogaster. The sequence goes on along the minus strand of NW_004949109.1, from coordinate 4,101,376 downwards.
GAGTTCAGCTAGACTTGGTCAGCAAGTGCCAAGGATCCTCTGTACCACTTCTCCCAGTGTTGAGGTCACACACACATTCCACCACATCTGGCTTTTTTTACACAGGTGTGTTGGGGGGTTAGATGTTGGGTTCTCATGCACACACTGCAAGCACTTTACATACTGGGCCACTGCCCCAGGCCCTCGCCAATTACTTTCTGTGATATTATTATTATTAAAGAGAGTCACAGTATGTAGTACAGGCTGGCCTGATCTCAAGAGCCCCCACCTTGATTATAGATATGAGTATTATTTTCTTAATGTGACTTAATAGATTTCTTCTTTGACATTTAGAAGAAAAACATTTAACTTCCCTCTTACATGAAATATACCAATTTGGTTTTCTTTTAAATTATTTTTGTTTGCTAGAATTACATTCATTTGTCAGAATGGCCTGACATTTAAAAAATATATACATACATACATACACACATACTGTATAATGACTAAATTTTGTTAATTACTATAGGCATCATTATACAGTTACTTTTGTGATAAGAACCAACTTTTTAAATAAAATTTAGTAAGACCAATAGCAAGATAAATATATAAATTAAATATATATATGTACCTATACACATATATATGGAATAAATAGAAACTGGACCAGCAAAAAGGCTCAGTGGATAAAGGGGGGTCACTGCCAAAACTGATGACCCAAGTTTGATCTTAGTACCTCTATCACATACAATAAATAAATGTTAAATTTTTCTATTATTAAAAAAGAAAAGTAGAAATTAAAAAATAAAAAATGAGTTTGATATAAATAAGACACATGTCAAAAGTTCTGTATAATATTTCCTAAATCATAGTATTTATCAGACAAAAGTAATTTGAAGTGTAGTAAGCATTAATTTTTATATCTTATCAATCATATCACTATTTTAATTGAGGCCCCAAAAACAACTCTGTGAAGGTAGAAGGAATTATCTTGTTTATGAATAGAAAAGTTAAGATATTGGTATTAATTGATTTATTATTGAATTAGTTAAGAACTAGGATTGGAATGACGTAGTTGTTTACACTTTTGCTTATTGAGTCGGGTTACTTTGAACTTGATATGGTAGGATCCAAAGAACAAGTAAATTTGGGGTATTTGGGGCTTGGATGGTAGTGCATGTCTGTTATCTCTGTTAGCAGTTGAGGCATGAGGATTGTTAGTTTGAAGCCAGTATGGCCTACACAAGAGTTTTGGCCCTGTCTCAAAAAGCCCAAATGATAACAATAACAATAATAATGATAGCAATAGAGCGGAATGTTTCCAGGTGTGGAGAAATGTGGCTAAGGGGTATGTATCCACAGCTGGTCTCAAGGGCTTGCATAGTTCCACAGGGAAATCTCCATGAGTTTCCTCACTCCTGTCTGGAGCCCTCACAAGGATCAGATCAGAAAGCTTAGGTTAGTGTCTCAAAAGATCCCACAGTCTGGTTGCCATACCTGGCCCCAGTCTCCTGTCACCCAGCGGGGAGGAGGACAGCGGCCCAGACTGCAGCGGATGCGAGCAGGAGGCTTATTCTCCTCTGGACATTGTGCAGCTGGGAATGTCTTAGAAAGGTCACTGCTCTTGCACAGAACAATCCGATGCTTGAATCCTGGACCACATTTTGGAGTACACTGGAAATAAAAACAAATATTGAATAACAACAGTTTAAATACAGGAAAATGTGAAGAGACTATTGAAGTAAATGTGCATATGTATACAATACACATTATAAGAAAAGGCTCTCACTATGAAGCTCCTTCAACAGTTTAAGGGGAAGTACTTTAATCTTTTCCCCAAGGTCTTTAAGAGCTAAATTCAATGTTTGCTTTTCTTGGCTAACATTTTCTTCTTTTATTAGGGATAGGCTTATTCCTCCATTCTTCCCCAGCCTTGGCCTCCTTCAGCTGTGATAAGAGTCTGCTGAGTTTGGAATGTGGAAGCCTACTTGCTGGGTGTAGTCTTTGAAAGGGAACTTTTATGTTATTAGTAGACCACAAAAACGTGTCTTTGCAGAGCAAGCTGGTGGTGGAGTAGATCAACTATTTCCACTGTGCGGTAGTCAAGGACACATGGCTGCAGCACAGGGTTATCACACAAATAATCTGGACTTCTCCCTGTCCTTAAGTCACAAACTTAAGAATAGGATGTCTATTCTTCATACTGAGAAAACAACGCTTCTTACTAGGTCACAAATCCTTTCCTTTTCCTGTCTCTAGATGCTTCTTTAAGTCACCTACTCACTGCAGTGGTTGACTGAAGTTCTATGGATATTTTCTGGACCCTTCCTCCAAATACTCTTCTTCCTCTTAGTCAATTGAGGACTTAAGCGCATGTGTGAGCTGTGATTCATATCTTTCATCCAAATATATTTCCCGAGATGCTATAGCAATAGTTCTTTTTTTAAAAAATATTTATTTATTTATTATGTATACAATATTCTGTGTGAACGCCAGAAGAGGGCGCCAGACCTCTTTACATTCTGTGTGAACGCCAGAAGAGGGCGCCAGACCTCTTTACATTCTGTGTGAACGCCAGAAGAGGGCGCCAGACCTCTTTATAGATGGTTGTGAGCCACCATGTGGTTGCTGGGAATTGAACTCAGGACCTTTGGAAGAGCAGGCAATGCTCTTAACCACTGAGCCATCTCTCCAGTCCCAATATAGCAATAGTTCTTAACCTGTGGGTCACAACCCCTTTGACAAACCTCTGTCTCCAAAAATATTTACACTACGTTCCACAACAGTAGTAAAATTACAGTCATGAAGTAGTGATGAAATAATCTTATGGCTCGAGGTCACCACAACATAAGGAACTGTATTAAAGGAAGCAACATTAGGAAAGTTGAGAACCATTGTTCTATAGAGTGGGATTAAAGTTAGGGGTCATGAAAGAAAATGAGCGAGAATATCCAAGGTCAAAGGCCTGTATTCTTATTTAGGAGATATGCATGAGAACACAAGGCTAATGTCACATATTATGAGAGTGGGCATAAAATAATTCTTGTGTGCTTTATCATCATTGTCTTTTGACTTGTTTTATTAGGTGTAGTCTTTGAGTCTGGTATACTGGCACAGAGAAGAAGGAAAATATTGAAGCTTTTTTTAGATGAAAAAAAAATCATGGATTCTACATAGTCTCTTTATAACAATGAATCCGTAGTGAATGCGTTTCCTCCAGCTTAGAAAAAGACTCATCAAGATGTATTTTCAAGGACAACATGTACTTCTTCTGAGGTCCCTTCAGAGGAGGAAAGGGTTAGGAGTTAAAATCAAAACCTTGATCTCTTACTCGCTTTCCCAGTCAACTGCTGCCTCACTCTTCCCAAATGGTCCGTCTGGTCTCATTGATCCGGCTCTTTCCACCTTTGTGGTTTGTCTCCATCTCCACCACCATGATTGCACTTCATGCAAACATCATTTCCCACATGATACCTTACCACTTCCTAGTACTTCTGCTTCCTGTCTTTACCTCACAACAATACTTTTTATGTACTGCAGAGGAAAGGCATCTCATGAGGGTCCCTAAGGATTAAAGGGAACTACTGCACATTTCTGCACACACTTACTCCATTTGATCTTAGTCAAAAGCTGAGAAGTGTTCACACATTCTTATTCAATGACTTCACTGGGTCTCAGCCCTGCAGAGCTAGCCACAAATACTCCATGTTTATAGCCTGACTGTCAACTCTGGTCTTTAAATATTGTCCTACTTAGGCATGATAATAAAATGAAATAAAACAAATCACTTCTAAGAAAATACTAAAGGCAGGGGGATACCACTTAGAACAGGGTCACTTAGAGTGTAACTGCCCAGCAATCCTTCTGATCATGCAATCAGAGGAGCGAGCAGAAGGAGCAGGAGAGTTTTCAAGGGTGTGTCAAAAGAAAACAGGATACATTTTTTGAAAAAGGTTGGCTTAAAAAGAGATCGAATGTTGTCTGCTCTCTCCAGAGCCACCTAATCACACATGAGAGTGCTGATCCTCCAAGGCCCAGGGCTTGTGCTTTACTCTTCAGCTGCTCGCACACTGGCTTTTTGGTGCTGTTCATCCTTCTTCCATTAACCCATTTAGGGGAGACCTAGGCTTCCAGGTAAGTAAGGAAAAGAAAGCCTACCTTTGCTAGATAAGCAGGAATGACAGACAATAGCCATTTCCTCCCTCTTGACTGAAACATAATCACAATAAAGATGGTGTTCAACTAGACAATAATGTCCACACTTCTTAAATTATGCTCTGCCCCTAATAGTTTTCCTAGGTCATCTGGGGAGAAATAATAGCGGCTACTAAATACTTTCTCTAAAGTGCTAGTCCCAACGTGTGCACCCTACTTCCCAGCACTTCTTTCCCCTAAGCCTTTGACTCAGTTATGGTAAACAAGATGTCAGAAACATGATTAACGTGTCCTCAGCCTGCATGTCTGAGGCAGGCAGAATCCAGGGATGTCTCCGAGTTTCTGAGAATATCACTTCAAAGATCAACTAGATAGAATAAAAATTTCAAAGAAGTTTAAGTATAATCGGTGTGAAATTAAATACAGAAAGAACCTTATATTTTACTGATTTCAAGCATCATTTGAAAGTTTCCTTCTTCAAGGTGACTGTATTTGGTTATTTTGTCCGAAAACAAAACTGTGATGACAATGTGAAATGAACCTATTTTACCATTGGCAAACGTTTCTTCTTGTTTCTCTTTTTAAGGGCGATTTGGTACAACTTTTGTGTTCTTTTTCCTCTCTTCTCTTTTTTGCCTTTTTTTTTCTTATTTGAGGAAAGGACTCCCTCTGTAACCCAGGTTGATCTGGAATGGAACTTACTTATTATGTTGCTCAGGCTGGCTTTAAACTCACAGCAATCTTCCTGTCTCTAATTGAAGGAATTACTGGCATATGCATTATATTATTTTGTGTTTCTGTTCAGATTTCTAAGGCAGCTTTCTTCTCTTCAAATCAATTGTCCTTCAGTACTCAAATCCAACAACCAAAAAGGCTTCTGATCCTATTTCTGGTTCCTCTTAAGAAAGGAAAGCAGCCACGAGCAAGGAACTAAGGACCACGAGGGGTGCACCCACACACTGAGACAATGGGGATGTTCTACTGGGAACTCACCAAGGCCAGCTGGCCTGGGTCTGGAAAAGCCTGGGATAAAACTGGACTCTCTGAACATAGCGGACAATGAGGACTACTGAGAACTCAAGAACAATGGCAATGGGTTTTTGATCCTACTGCACGCACTGGCTTTGTGGGAGCCTAGGGAGTTTGGATGCTCAACTTGCTAGACCTGGATGGAGGTGGGGGTTCCTTGGACTTCCCACAGGACAGGGAACCCTGATTGCTTTTCGGGCTGAGGGGGGGGGGACTTAATTGGGGGAGGGGGAGGGAAATGGGAGGCGGTGGCGGGGAAGAGACAGAAATCTTTAATAAATAAATAAATTTTAAAAAAAAGAAGAAAGGAAAGCAGCGAAGTGAGTGATTGAGGTGCCATATACAGATGGCACAAAATCAGCGAGCAGAAACCACTTCCCAAGGGTGGCAAAGAAGACTAAGTCCTCTTGAAGATCTGAAGCCAACTAGAACTGGCTGGAGACGCTGTTACAGATACACTCCAGAGAGTTTGAAGGTGACCTATGGCTCACTTTAATCTTAATACACATTCTTGAATGGAGATTTCAAAGGCTAAAGAGACATGTGATGCATGAAAGTGTATGTAGAACTACATGTAACAGAACATATTCAAGAAAGCCACACTATGCAAGTAACTCTCAAAGTTCCATCTTTGGTATAGCATCGCCATGGAACTTTCTCTGCCTGTGCCCACTTCTTCTAGTAGCATATTTTCCTTTCTAACAATCTCTAGCCTTGCTTTTTACTATCTACATGCCTCTGTCAAATTCCTTGTTTGGGACCACAAAAGCCTGGAACCCCTGTGGAGATGAATACAAATCCTGATATTAGGGAATACCTCCCTGAACATCTCAGCTGTGCACTTCTATTTTAGCGATGCATACATACCTCACAATTCCCTGTTATCAAACACTATCACACCATGCTCTAGTTACTGCATGAATATTTCTTCTTTTCCTGGGCCTACTAGGTCCTTTCATCCTCTCTGCAGTGCCAACCCCAGGAAGCACTCTCTTATACTTACAGACTTGACACCTCAAACTGTTGAAGCCAATGATATGAATCCATGATGATTTTTACCGCAACAGATTTGTCACCATTATTGGTCAACATTTATGCATTTCCCTAAGGATCCTGGGCATGGATAGTCATAAACATGCAGAATGGCTATTGTTATCAATGCACTCAGTTTTCAGGTGAATTCAGAAATTCATGGGGGTAAAAGAAACCTCTTTTCTACAATCACAGACTATATCATATCAATGTCTATATGTTTGACATAAACTAGAAATCCAAGTTAGGTGGGCAGAATGTGATTATAGTCAGGACACTTGAGAGAACACCCACATTCCTGCCAAAGATTCCATGAACAACCACAACTGCTCAGAATTTTGTTTCCACAGACCATCTTTTTTGTTGGGGGGGGGGGAGCTTAAGGTCTTTCCATGTAGCCTCAATTGGTCTGGAACTTGCTATGTAGACCAGTCTGGCCTCAAACTCATAGAGATAAGTCTGCCTTTGTCATCCAGTCACTAGAGTTAAAGGTTTATGGCCATTATGACCATCAACTCATGGACTAATTTAACAAAGGCCATTCAAGTAGTAAGGGAACCGTTACATCAGAGATTCCTAAAGGAAAGTCTTTTAAGTTTTTCGTTTGCATTTGACAAACTTAAGAGAACTCCTTGAAATGTTCAAAGCACATGGCACAATGTTTCTAGCAGGATAGTATAGAACAGAGTCTAATACACATCCCGTTTTATTGAATTGAAAGAATTCTCTTTAAGGTGTCCACTTTCCTTAACATTAACTAACACTACAGAAGGATTCAGTTCTTCTATGGGAAATGTGTATAGCGCAGTGGTTCTCAGCCTGTGGGTTGCGATTACTTTGGGGTTGAATTGTTATATCACAGGGGTTGCCTAAGACACACATTATGATTCATAACATTAACAAAATTACAGTTAAGAAGAAGCAACAAAAAAAAATTTAGGGTTGGAGCCACCACAACATGGGGAACTTTTTAAAGGGTCACAACATTAGGAAGGTATAGAGATACACACGCACGCACACACACACACACACACACACACACACACACACACACATGTTGTCATACTGATGGGTCAAGAGCTAATTGCTTAAAACCTTAACTTCCACAAGATCATTTTTAAGTGCCCTTGTCTTGTATTATTTTAGTCAGATTACATATAATAATAAGATAAATGAATAAATAATACTTAATTTGAACTTTGGTATGCTATATCCCTCAGCTCCCTTTTTCTTCTCCAGATTAAAAAAAAATAGAAGAAACTAGAATTATAGATGAAGGGCTGGTAAAATAGTTCAGTGATCAAATGTACTTACTATCAAGACTGCCTACCTGAATTCAATCCCCAGGACCCACACAGTGGAAGAAAAGAACTGACTTCCACAAGTTGTAACTTAGGGAGACCAGCCCCCAGTCAGTACTAAGGTAAATAAGAAAATCCATGAAGGCGGTGAGGGTTAAACTTCTTAGGAAATACCTTTTATCTTTCTTTGAGCTAAACTTTTCTATCTGATGGTTAAAAAATAAGGAAACACATCTGCTTCTGATAGTAACTTTCTCTTTACTTTATCTTGAAAAAAACTCTCTGAAAAATCCCTCTCGCTACTCTCCACAGCTTCTTAATCAGCTCTACATCTCTCCTTCCAATGCTCTACTCATAAACGTCTCCCTAATCAACTCTACATCCTTCTTTTTGCTCTCACCCCTCTCTCTCTGCCCAGCTGCCATTCTCTGCTGCTTCTGATCTTTCCCACAGCCAAACTCCGAACAATTTTAAGTTATATTTTCAGGGCCCAACCCATTCTCAAAACCCAAGGTAAGTCACGTAGTTTCTCTTAGGCTAGGAGTGTCACAATGGCCAGCCAGTGAGCAACCCTGGCCTGGCTGGAGACTCTAAGTTGGTGAGGGTTTCCAAACAGTAAACAATTGGCTGAACCTTGAGATTGGGGAGTCTGTGCAGACTAAAGTTGCTTCAAACTCTGACCTTGAATCAGCAAAACAACACCTGAGAAAATGACTTCAAGTATTTGTCTCCAGGGGCAACCAGGTATTTGTCTCCAGGGGCAACCAGCCTGGTTTGAATCTGTTCTAGAGTCTAGCATTAGCTATTTTTGTAAAAGGCTGTCTCTGTGACTGAGAATCCTATGTCAGTCTGAGTAATGTAAGATATCCTAGTATTTTTTTCTATTCATCAGAATTATGAAGCGTAAGTGTCATCTTCTTGACCATCCACAGCTATATTTTTGCCCAGTAGATGGAATATTTTCACAAGATAAATACAAAGCAGTGGGAATACACCCAAAGCTGTTATTAGGGAAGAAATGAAGTAATTCATGTGATAAATTACAGACAGGAGCAACTGATTTCCACAGCCAGTGACCCTGCAGCCTTTCCAGATGGGGCTTCCCACCAAGGAATCATGTGTCTGATGGGCCAACCTGCTTAACACTAATTGTCACCTGCTACGCCCATGGCAGCTCTCAGCAACAAGTTGTCTTCTGGACTCTACATACATACTATGGCATGAGCAAGTCCACATGTATACATAGTCACATGCAAATCAAAAAATACATGTAATTTAAAACTGCCCAAGCAAGTAAAATAGCTCAGTTGATAAAGGGACTTGCTGCCAAGCCTGACGACCTGAGTTTAATTCCCACATTATGGAAGGCGAGAAGCTCCTGTAAAAGGTCCTTTGACTTCTAAGCATGCACTGTAGCAAGTGTTTCTTCCCAACACTCAAGTAAATGTAAAAAAAGTCAAAAAGTATGGTTATATCACAAGTTACAACTAATTTGTAAAGAACTCATACCTATAATCATGTAATAAGCTATTACTTGGAAAAATTAAATATAAAAAAATTTAAGCCTTCGAAATGAAACACTAAAAAAGGCATCTCTTGATCTCCAATATGTTTCAGGGTAAGAAAAATTCTTGACCCACGCACCCACAAATTTCGGTTTTTAATTACATATCACTGATGCTGAGCTTATGGAGCACCAGTAAGAAGAGTCCCTATGGGTATCCATTATAATGCTATTTTAAATTCACTTTACAAGTATTTCTAATTAAATCAATGGTGAGCTTCTTATTGAGTTTTTTTTCTCCAAAAGTCTCTTACCGCTGGGCAAGTAATAATAAAATATAATATGATCAAATTCACTTTTAGGTAGTTCTTATGTGTCAAGTCTAATCCCCATACTCAGGTGTGTTTAAACATTAGATGCTTTGGTATTGATAACTAAGACATCTCAAAACATGCAGCTCTAGATTTCCTTACTTCAGACCAGTCCAAAGCTACCCACTGAGGTGGACATGACTGGTTGTTGCAGGACTCTTTCTCCATGGGCCGGTGTGTTAGACAATCACTGTAGTCCAGTGTTTCCTCCTCAGACGGTCCAATCCTCCTGATGCAGAGCACGGCTCTTGTGCGCATCCCACCATCACAAGTCTTGCTGCACTCCAACCAGTCTCCAATGAACCATCTGAAGCAAGACGTGGAATACAGAAAACAGTAGCTTCAGTGCACTGAGGCTTCTAGCTGAGTGGACTTCAGGACTTTTTTTTTGCCAGAAAAGCTGGCAGCTCAGTGGTAGTTGATAGGACAAAGTCAATGCAAGAGCCATTAAGCAAATCACTGTTGGCTGTCAGTCAGTTGTCACTTAAAGCGCAATGTGTAGGCTTCAAAGCAACAAAAGCTAAGTTCAAACAAACAAAGCATGATGTGTTTTCAAACTTTTTGCTTTCTGTCTCTTTTAACATAAAATTTTGAAGATAAAAATTATCTCATAAGATTTTCATGAGGATTAAATAATATATTTAAAAGTTCTAGAACACGGTGGTGAAGGTTCAACAACTGGTTATCCACAAAAGGGACAGAGTTATGATTTGTGCCATTTATTCTTTTCTTTTTGTAATGTGTAAATACTTCACTAATGCCAATTTTAAGCTGCTGGTTGGACATTCTGAATGTGAAAAGAACACACACTAATGCAAGGTCTAGGGAACTCTAGCTAGGTGCTTTAGACACTCTGCTGAGTGCAGGCTGGAATTAACAAGCATGAAGCAGGAAAGACTTTTATTATAATGACATCGTAACCACTTATCCCGCAAGTGAGGATCATGTGCTAAACTCCAAAGGAACTGGGGATGTGTCTTTCAGTTTCCAGAAATAAACTCTCCCAAGGGTAGTAGGACTTCCCAGTCCTTACAGATAAGAGAAAGACCAGGTATCTATACTTACAATAATCTTCTGAAAAGCCCTAAGTCACTTCTATCAAAACATAGAGAAGGGGTGAAACAGCTTCATGTTTCTGCACAGCTAGTATAGGAGGAAACTCAAACGCGTTAAACACGTCCTGCACTTATGCCACCCCTCTTCTCTTGTTTAAAGTCATCAATGAACTCGCATAAGTGCACAATTTCAAGAAGGTTTTTTGGTATTACTTCTGGGCTGTCACTCTCCTGGATTTTACTAAGAGGTAGAGTGGGAAGCATGGCCCAGTTCAGGTCAAAGAGAATTCTACTTTAGAGTTTTTATATGTCAGCGGAGGTAAAAGGGATCCTTTCCCTTCCTGTCAAAAAAGTGCATGAGGACACATGTCTAGAGCTGCTTGTAGCCATGTTACTACTCAAACAGAGGAGCAGGGAAGTCCATGATTCTAGGAAGTCTACCCTACACTTTCCTGAGCTTTATTATATAAATCTGATGTACTGAAGTCACTTCATGCCAGTTATTAAAGTTTTAATTATTTGCCACCAGAATAGTGACCAACATATCACTGTATTTCTAGTAAGCATTTGCTGAATACCTACCATGTTCAAGGTATTCTGCTTTATTTTACAGGACAAAAACAGTCTCATATTAGGAAAACAGTTCTTCAAAGTCGCAAAAAGAACAACAATGGAAGCAAGGCTGTATTCCCTATGAGCTCATTTCCACTCAGTCTCACCGATAACATCATCACAAACAGAACATGTGTCACAAGATATTTTCTTCAATCTATGATTATAAACCATGCAGTTCTCATGCTTATGTTCTTGGGTATGAAACTAACCAGGGAGAGGAAGGGGGAAAGCTCAAGAACTAATTTCTCATCACTTCCCTGATTAAAGTCTACTGTGCAGGTTTTATATATGAAAGGCAATGCCTTGGAGACATTGGAGTACCAATATCCTAATGCAAAACTGCATTTATCCCATCACGTCAAAATGGCTTTTGCATAAGATTATTTGTTTTATCACTATTTATAGAGAAAATGAGGCTGATAAATACTATAATCAGTTTTCAAACTTAAAATATATCTCATAACTCAAAAACTTTTTACCTAAAATTTATTTTTAAAATTATAATTTAATGTTTATTTAAAAAAATTCAGTGCCACCATAGCTTTTCGGTGAAGTCATTTTCCTTATTCTTTTGTTTTCCATAAATGAACATGATCCTGAGTTGTTAGTTGTTATCCTGTATTTGGTAAGCAGGAAAATGTGTACTAAGAATAATCACTTGCATGGCAGCCATAGTGAAACACTGATTCAATTTGCAATAGTGATTTCATCACCAAGATTAGGGGATAAAACAGAAATGTGTACAACTCAGCCCCAAAAAGGTCAGTCATGCCACTTCCAGCCATGATCTCATTAGGTCTCATAATGCAAGAGGGATGGAGACCTTCAAATTAAACACAGGTGCTCCCAGGCAGCGTGGCTATTCTTTAGAGCACGGGGCCAGCGCTCCTCTCTAGTTCTAATAGTTACTTATTTTATTGTCAATAGTATTTCCTCAGCATCCTAGTGTGAATTTATCACTCTACTCATCAACTTGGAATATGTGGAAGTAAATTATTAGCTAAGCCCTGGCGATTTCCTTCCTGACTGTAATCGCAAGCTTCACATTCAGTCTGGCTTCGGCTGCATTGTACATTGTATTATCCCTTCCGGTGTCTCTCGGAAGGTTGATTCATGGTCTAATTACTGAAATAAACTTTGCAACCTCCCCACTACTGTCTCAGTCCCCCTGCCCTCTGTCTAGTTTAGAATCACTGCTTCTCTCCTCTTCCTTCCCTACATGGTGGACACACGGCTGCCTTGCTCTTTGTTTTCTGTTTTCTCACCTTTAGATTCTGTAATAATATATTTCCGGGAAATACCATTTCTGGGAGGATAGGCTGTTTGTTTGGACCTTTACAGCCTGAGACATGTCAGAACTGATTCTTTCCTCTCAACATCGAGGAGTTTTTTTGTTTGATCTGGGACAGGATCTCATTCTGTAGGCCAGGCTGGCTTTGAACCTACTGAGATCCATTTGTCTCTGCCTCCTGAGTGTGGGGATCAAAGTGTGTGCTGCCACACCTGGCTTCTTCTCAGCATCTAGTGATCAAAATGTCTACCATCTGTTAGGGATAAAATTAGTACTATTCAAGTGGGGAGATTTGTTTGCTCTTTTCTGTTCAATTGCTTTTGTCAAACAAGGTCTCATTCTGTAGCCCAGATTGGTTTGGATTCACTATGAACCCTAGTGGCCTTGAATCCCCAAAATTCTGCTTTAGTCTCCCAAAGTTCTGAGACTACAGACATGCAGTACAACACAATTCATGTTGAATCTCTGAAAACAGAGTTGCTTGCTATCCCTTGTATAATCTGATCTCATTCTACTGATTATTATTAAGAAAAAATACACAAAGGACGGAAAAAAAGAGGAACTACATAAAATTTTGATTCAAACTTGATAAAACCAGAATGTTTTGAAGAGCTCATCATAAAATCATTTTTCTTTATTATTTAAAAAATAAAAGAGTAAAAAAAGAAAACTGCTATTAAATAGTTATATTAGAAGTAAAACACAGTCTTGAACTGTGTGTTCAATAAACATTTGTGGGGATGGAAGAGACAAAGGATTTTCCAGCCTTTATTCCAGATTTGTCCAATCAACACTTTTTCCCCTATAAACACATCACAAAATTAAGAAAAAGTCTTCAGAATTTGGCAGTATCATCTTTAATCAACAAGAGACAATTATATAACCTATTATTTACTTAGAAAATGCTACAGCATTCTTAGGTTTAAAAACAATTCTTCAACTAATTGGGAAGTGGAACTAAGATTGGAGAGAACCATATGCCACAAACATTCTATAAGCAAAAAATGTCCTCAGTTCTTAAACATGAGTGTAATAAGCATCTTTTAAGCTGTGACAACTGGGAATGCTTTGATGGAGCAAATGAAGCCAGACACATAAAGTGCCACTAGACATTTGGTTTGTAACTTAGAATGCTAGTGATGTCTGGTATAATGGGAAAAACATCACCAGAGATTAAAATCCCTCATCTGTGAAATGATGAGAGTTGGCTGAGATTATTCTATGGCTCTTCCTAGTCTCAAGTTTCGTAGTTTTATAGAGAATGCTCATGAATCTTCTTCTAAACTTAAAATAACAAATTAGAGTTGTCCATGGGTGAGGTTCAATGACTCAAAATGATTTTCAAACATTAAACTATAAAAGATTCTATTAAATAAAACCTAACCCCTGAAAAAATAAATAAATTTCTTAACTGAGCCTGGTGGCATAGGGCTACTTGGGAAACTGAAGCAGGAGGCTTGCTGGAAATATAGAATAAATCCAGGCTAGCTTGGGTAACTTAATAAGATCCTATTTGAAAATAGATTGCAAAAAATAAATAAATAAAAATGGCTAGAAATGTAACTCAGTGGAGAGCTCCTGCCTGGCACATGCAAGGCCCTGAGTTAGTCCCTAGTACAAGCAAACAAGTAATTTCTTCCTGCTCTGGGCTTTCTTTAATATGTTTGGTAATAATTCTCTTACTACACTTTTAAATGATAGTTATTTTTATATCTATTTTCTTAGATAGCCTTTAAGAAACCAAACTATAGTGCTGTGTACATTTTATTGATTAACTGATGTTTTTTAAACTCTGGTCTCAGCATTACTACAATGTATAGGTTTTGTTTGTTTGTTTTTATTTGTTTGGTTTCTACAAATTTAAAAATCATGGTATTTTAAGTAATAATATTTACATTAAGGATTCTGTACATAAGGTCATATACAGAGACATTATTGTTATTAAAATACAGCACTAGACTGGACTCTTGGCCTTTCTCGCTGAGTCCAGCTCAGCTTCCTTTTCTTACACAGGGACACCAGCTTCCTATCAGTTGTAGCCTTTAAGATTAATGTTTTGCTTTTTTTCAACCACATAAGTCTATATCATGGATCTATTTTACCTCCTTGGTCCTGGAGGCAGAGGCAGGCAGATCTCTCTAAGTTTGAAGCCAGCCTGGTCTATATAGCAAGTTCCAGGGCTACATAGTGAGGACCAGCTTCAAAATTTTTTTTTTAAAAAAAACCAAGTTTGGTATTCAGTTCAGTGAAATCTCATAATACATGTATTGCTAGTGGGAGTGTAAATTCTCAAAATCTTTTGGGGGAAAAATTTGGCAATGTGTCACAAATACTAAAATGTTCTCTTACTTGACTAGAAATTGCATTTGTCCTTATGTTGCACAAGGTATAATCATGGACAAGAGTGTTTTAGTGGCAAAAATGGTTACTGTTGCATATAAGAGGAGAACAAGAGCTCAAACAGAGCAAGGATTGAACAACAGTAGAATTTTATTTAAACATACAATGACATTACTACTAAATGCTGCAAAAGATAATGTTCAAAATATACTGAGAATGGACTATACCATTTGATTATATATACACTTAGAAACAGCATACATTAAAATACTATCAGTGATCTTACAGGAGTTATTTCTTTCACTTTAATCTGTATATCACATCATTTGTGCAGAAAAAGAGCCTGTTTTTTTTTCTTTTCACACTCACAATGGGTCCTACTGAATCATAGTAGTCTACAATGTTATCCCTAGAATACAAATACCTACCAGAAATCTTATATATGCATTCTCAACATTCAAAATTCACTTTTATTGTTTGAATTCAAAAGAATAAAAAAGAAACTAAAAAGGTGCTAGGAAAAATTGAATAACAAATATATAAAATTACGTACTTTTAAATCTTTCAAAAACAAAAACTAGTCAGACTAAACTTTCTTAATTTTACATTCTCTTTATGCTTTTCTATTGAATTCCACCTCCCACCTCCAATTTTAAACAAAGAATTTAATTTCAGAACTAAAAAGGAAAAGGAATTAGATGTATTAATATGGAAATTAATATTAACATTTTGAAAAAGGCCCTTAAGCCAGGCAGTGGTGCAGCGCACCTTTAACTCCAGCACTCGAGAGGCAGAGGCAGGCAAATCTCTGTAGGTTTGAAGCCAGCCTAGTCTAAAGAGTGAATTCCAGGACAGACAGAATTGTAACACAGAGAAATCCTGTCTCAAAAACAAACATAATAAAACAAAATTTTTTTTAAGTTTTTAATGATATATTCAACTCCACAATGTATAGATCAGTTGGTCTCAATCTCTGGTTCATGACCCCTTTTGGAGTCATGTGTCAGATATCCTATATAGGGGATATTTACATTATAATATATAACAGTAGCAAAATTATACTTATGATGTAGCAACAAAAACAATTTTATGGTTGGCGATGTCGCCAAAACTCTAGGAACTGTATTAAAAGATTAGAAAGGTTGTAAACCTCTGTTATAGATGAGATGATGAATGACTTGAAATCTTCAAGGCATTGGGTGTTTAAAAGAGTAGGTTTAAAAAATAAAGAAGCACAGGTCAACATAAAACACATGTAAACAGGGCTAGAGAGATGTCTCAGAGGTTAAGAGCACTGACTGCTCTTCCAGAGATCCTGGGTTCAATTCCCAGCAACCACATGGTGACTCACAACCACCCATAATGAGATCTGGTGCCCTCTTCTGGCTATGTAGGCATATATGCAAGTAGAACAATGTATACTTAATAACTATCTAAACCTCTAAAAACAAACAAACAAACAAAAACAGGTGTAACCAGTAACATTTAAGAGGCCCTAAATGATCAATCAGATGCCAAGTATAATATTTAAAATCTCAACTTTCAGAGAATCAACTTGATGAGCTTAACTCGCAATTACACACAATTGGGACAGAACCTAGACCATAGATTTTGAGCATCACTTCGTTTGTTTTTTTTTTAAGATTTATTTTGAGATAAGTTTATAAAGGTGATTAGCAGAAAAGTAGAAAAGGAAGTGGCCTTTAAAAAAAGATCTAACCCTCTTGGTCCTTTGCGTGCCTCACTCAGCAGAAACTACCATATAATTTTACAAAACATTGGGGACATATTTGCAAATATGAATACATAATGTTTGCTTGCAGCCAAAGAAATGAAATCTCACTTTTTGTCATACTTACTCGGGTGGGCAGGGCTCAGTGCTGCAGGCTCTTTGATTTTCAGGTGGCTTACTGTCAGGGTCACAGAAACTGTTCTGGACGATGGAGTTGTCATCTAATCTTTTACAGACCACTTCTTGTCTTTGGACACCTTTAAGAAAAGAAAAAGCATCATTAAATGGAGAGTAGTTTCCCTTCCAAAAGGCGAGACATGTATTGCTTTCTTCTGGGAGTCAACCTCACTGGATCATTGCTGTCCTATCAGTTCCAGAAACACTTGTCTACTTCTCTAAAAGAACAGAAATACTGTCATTATATTCAAATTTCAAGCAAAATTAATATGATCATATTTATAGATGTTTTGAAGCTGCAATTATTATTTCCATTTTATGTTCATCTTCATACTTTCTTTAAAAAACTCTTACATTTTCCAAAATGTCATGAGATAAAATGTATTAATATGTATTTCAATACAAGACAATGAATGCATATTTATTTAAAACAAAACAACAGGGACTAATTTACTTTCTGACATTTTCTAGGACAAGAGGAAACAAGGTCACTTTTCATCAGGAATACATTACACCATATATTTCACTTATTTTCTTCCATTTATGATTGCAACTCTCTAAAAAGTTCATCAAATTTAGATTGCATATGTAATGTACCACTTTGGACTATAAGAAATTGGCCTGCTTATTTTAACAGAGTGAATACCTGTTGATTATATCACTGTCAAAGAGTTACATGCATGCTAATATAATTTACAAAATACTATTCTTGCTCTTAAAAGTTAGTCCATGTACCTTGATAGCATAACTAAAGACATTCCATTCTACAATTTACAAAATTCTTAAGTATATGCTTATGATTTTTTGACAGACATACCTGCTACAACTTGCTCTCATTTCACAAAATGCAATCACACACACACAGACAGACTTCTATTTATAAACACCCTTGGTGAGATTTTTATATTTTTGTTTTGGATCAGGAATCAAAAGACAAAATCAATCAAGATACCAAAGAAAAACAAATGTTTTAGATCATACAAAAGGCACTGTTAACATTGACTCTTAGAAATGGACATAAAATCACAAGTAAAGCTGTTCTCTGAAATCACCCACCCCGTCACTATAAACATATAAGCTGAATAACTCAGAGTTGTAAACACAGCACTGACAATATGCAGGTAACCACAGATTTGCACTTCAGGTAATTTTGACTTATGCCAAGGAAGTTTATTAAGAGATGCAGCATCAAACATACTATTTGCAGGGGTAGGGATGGGAGTGATGGCCAAGTTCAGAAGAGAGCTAAGTCAGACGGTGTTGGCAAAGAGAACATAGCTACCTTAGGACTGATAACAACAGCCCAGAAGGAAACAGTTGGGATCCTCAGAAGCTGTAACTCTGACTCTTTTGAGGCATTGGTTTCAGTTTTATACCAGCCTTGTCAAATCCACTCCTGGACAAGGTTACAGAACTTGAAGTTCACTTTGTCCTTTCTTTCTTTTTTCTTTTCTTTTTTAAAAATAGAAAACAAACTATCTTTTTTTTTCATTTTACATACCAATCCCATATCCCACTCCCTCCCCTCCTCCCATTCCTTCTACCTCTCCCCGTCCCAACCCACCACCCATTCACTCCTCAGATAGGATAAGGCACATTGCTTTGGGGAAGGTCCAAGGCTGTCCCTATTATATCTAGGATAGGCATCCAAAGAGAATCGGTTCCCAAAAAGCCAGTACAAGCAGTAGGAGTAAACTATGGTGCTACTGCAGTGACCCCACAGTCTGCCCCAGCCATACAACTGTCATCCACATTCTTATAAAAGCCTAGTTTGGTCCTATGTTGGTTCTTTCCCTGTCTAGCTAGCTTTGGTCAACTCCCATTAGCTCAGGGAAACTGTCAATGGGCGTCCCCATCATGATCTTGACCTCTTTACTCATATCTTCACGCCTCCCACTCTTCAACTGGATTTTGGGAGCTCAGCCAAGTGCTCCACTGTGGGTCTCTGCCTCTGTTTCCATCAGTTGCTGGATGAAGATTCTATGGTGACATTTAGATAGTCATCAATCACAGTCCAGCTAATCCACGCAGCTCTTCTGGACTGCCTGCCTGCCTCCGTCCCTCTCCTTTCCTCTGATTATTTTTAAACTGTAATATAATTTTTTAAAAAGGAGTCTTTACAAATGAAACAGGATCATTTGATGAAGGAAGTTTTCCCTTAAAGAACTAGCACCAAATGCTTCTCCCAAGGCTGCTTAGGTCTGGGTCAACATGTCTCAGCTGTCCTGCTAGGGTCACATTAAACTAAACCCTATAAATTTAAGAGATCGAAAGGAGGAACTATTAAATCTACTGATCTCAGGAGACTAAGTAGTGTAGCCTCCAGCCTAATAATGAGTTGTTGAAGATGATCTATTTTATTGTTTACAGTGACAAGACTCCTCAGAAAACCTTCAGTAACATGTTTTTAGGGGTCTGATATATACCCAAACAGTTTACTGGCAAAATGTCTTAAAGTATGTTGCTTCATTCTCTCCCACTCCCTAGAATAGCAAATGACAGCAGTGGAATTTTTTAACTATTAAGGTTGAGATTTTTGAGGGAAGAATGATTCATAAGAAGCATAGTTGTTATCCGCTCACAGATGTTCCATTATATTCATCAGATTACCTCCCCATTGTGTCATTCCAGTGGGCAGATAACTATGCCCATGTGGTCACCTAGTCAAATACCTCTACTGTTAGTCATAGAGCTCGGCTACCAACAGTGGCTCAGATGAGCAACTTGTCCACTCTGAAGGTAATGTTCATTTATATCAAGAGCAAGGGGTTGCTTTTGGAGGTTTAGTATGTATTTTTTTAAGGCATTAAATGTGACTGCTCCTGAAACAAAAAATGCTGGCAGTGAATACACTGTGTTAGTTGATTCTCAGAAAACGATAAACATCAAAACTACAAAATGGAACTGATGCTGCTTAGTTCCAGTGACAGAAACTGTTAAATAAGTTTCTAAAGTTGAGATAAAAGTTAAGTTTCTTTAAGAGAGCACCACAGACATTGTCCACACTGTATTTGTTTAAAGCAGCCTTTAGTATAAAAGCAGGTCCTCTGCAATTTGAATCACAGATCAGCCTGGTATAAAAAAATTAGTAGAGATTTACATTTCACTTTTAGATAAATTCTAGCTATATATGTATAATATTTGAAAATGCTTTCTGTATAATATTTATTGCTAAAAACTAAGGAAACAGGTAAAACCACCCAGAATAAAATAAACATTGAGAATAGTCTCATATTGTTCTAGAGCCTAGAGCTCTTTTTTTTATTTGGTAAAACCCAGTGATTGTACCTTACTTTCACAAACTAAGCTGCTAACTCAGTGTGGTTGATGAGTCACCACTCCCTCAACAAAATACAAAGCATTTGTGCTTCTTGAATGATGCTAGATTTCATATGAAGCATTACAAATTAATTCAACTTTGGCCATGCCTTCCATATAGCCTAAAAACTTGGAATTAAGGAACTTCTAGGTAGGTCTTTATGTTTTCAGCATGCTACTTTTTGATAAAGTAAAAATTAACATCCTTGAAAACATAACTAAAATTGTCCTATATTTTACAAAGATATTTCCCTTACATTAATCTTTCATTTATTTTCTTCTAAAATATTGTATCATTGCAGCATTAATCTATTTCAAATCTTCTCAAAACACTATACTATTTTCCTTTAATAGAATATGTATTTCCTTCCAGGTTTTATGCCCATACCTGGCAGGTTGATAGTTTTGCTTGTTTGTTTGTTTCTGTGTTGATCCTAAGTCAGTATTAATAGGATGACTATAAGCAAATTAATCAAAATGAATAGGGTTTTAAACACAACCTGTATATCAAGGTAAATGTAGCTTTTAACTTTAAAAAGTAGAAAACACAGATCAAGTGGAAATAATCTAAGTAAATGAGAGAAATGGAGTTTAGAATATTTGCATATGGTTATGTCTCATGTACATATAGCCTCTTTTAAAGTAGTATGTAAAACATTGATAATTCATTTTAAACCCTATTATAATACAGTTATTCAAAATTTGTATGCTTTCAAATCTGAAGACCTATAGTTTATTACCAAAATGTATAAGATGTCTACACAACCAGTAGTTGCATATCTAGTGGGGAAAAATTCTCATGTCTCAGAGTTCCTAACCCCTAGAACTAGAGAATGATCTGAGAATTTAATTGACCAAATTAAAACTATACTAACTATATTTTTACTCTTAAAAAAACCTTAAGTTATTAACATAAACTATTCTTTTTTCATATAACATAAAATCAGTCATTTTTGCAGTGAACAGTTCAATGGCATTGAGTATTTCTACAGTGTTAGGCCACTATCGCCACTATCTAGTTCCAAACATTATCATTGAGTAAAACTTCTGTTGTACATATTTTCTCTACTCATACCTCCCTTCAGGCTTTGAGAACTGCCAATTTGTTTTTGATCTCTATGACATATTCTGAACATTACATACAATATGTATTCTTATAAAATCCCTCCATGTTACAAAAAGTAATGAATTTAAGACTTTAAGACATTACAAAAGTACAAATAATTTTAATTTCTTATTTTGTTAACACATATTTACCTTAAACCTTTACAAAGAATATATCCTATTTAGCACCATTTAATTTGCCTATATTTCACTTTTGACATGTAATAATCCAATATGACAGATGATGGTTTTAAGTATAGAAATGCAAGCATAACTCTGGAGCTACAGATGTTGAGCAGTGGAATAGCATTTGGCTAACATGTGCAAGGCAAGGCACTAGGTTAAATTCTCAACCCTGAGCAAAAAAAGCCTTCCTCACGCTTGGCCTGTGATCTTAAATTTATCAGATCTTATGTTTAATATTCTGCCAATAGTTCAAAGTTAGGATCTCTTTGACTAACAAGGTACCTGCTATATAATACAAGGACTGAACTTGAATTATTGCTTTAATTATACAACAGCAAATAGTTTTTTAATGGCATATTGTAATAGTACATAACACAGAAAAAAAAAAAAGCAAGAAACCCAGCAAATGGCAAATGAGAACTGGATGGAGTTGTTTATTGTTCTCACTGTAAGGATGGTAAATGTCTCTTTCAGGTGAGGTAACTTCACATTCAGGCCAGTCCTGAGGGAAAGCCTCAGAGGACACTGACCTTCTTTGTTTCTGATAATTAAATACTTCACAGGCTCATTTATAATACAATATTTAAAGTCATACTGCTTTTCTTGTGGCAGTTCACCATTTAATAATTAAATTCACCAGTTCATTCTTTTTAAAAGTAGAAACCAGAAGTTAGTGCTTGAAAATTGAACTTGGAACAGTGCACATGTTAAATCAGGAAGTATGAGAGTAGTAGCAGCTAAGAGCAAGAGAAAGATCTAGGCATTGTCAATTCTACAAGACCTAATATTTTAGTCCTATTTTGGACACCATCAGGACATATGATTAAGTCAATATGGGAAATAACAGGGGTCTAAATGTACACTTGGAATAGAAGGGATAACTGATCTCCACATCATTGAACAGCGTGGCCCAGTGTGTCATCTCTCCCCAGGAAACAGATTTCTGGAGAGAAAGAGAAGGGAATACTCAGATTTTATACTAAAAATGTAGCTGGGGGTTAAGGCAACAATTTGCTTGACCACAGCATCTAAAGTAGTTAGTAACCAAGATAGCATTATATAACCACAACATACATACCATATGACTAGCAATGTTAACGTAACTCTAATATTCAATGCAGATAGCATTCAAAAAGAGACAAGTGCCAGGAAAAAACAACAACAAACCCTATTTGCTCTGTCTTCAATTGCTGGAATCTGGCTGGTGTGTGGTGTGATTGCTGGCCAGACATGAACATTTGCAGGGCCCAGCAAAGTCCATCTGCCTTGGATCTAACAACTGGCACCCAGAGTACCAATCCACTCCACCCACATAGCTTCCTTCTTTTGAAGAGCCCATTGCTCTTTTTAAAAAAATCTTTCAAAAACGTCCTTTCTTTGCCTTCCCAGTGTTTCCCGTCTGTTCTGGGCAATAGTAGATGTCCCGAGGAAACCCAGAATGATCAAAGTGGAAATGTTACTCTAAAAACATTGTATTTTTCATTGCTAGCCATGATGGCACATGTCTTTAATCCTAGCACTTGAGAAGTAGAGGCAGGTGGATCCCTGTGGGTTCAAGGAAATTCTGGTCTACACAGCAACCAGAGCAACATAGTAAGACCCTGTCTGAAAAATACAAGTATTTTTTTCTAGAGCAATTGTGTTTAGTGAAGATAAATCAGGATGGGGCATACATACAATAGGTTTACTGAGGTCACAGCACACACAGAAGAGATTTCTACTATTCAAGAAGTAACACCTTTCATGAAAAAAATATGTCTAAATCAATTTGACTCGTTAAGTTCTATTTTTACTTAAGATATAAATTTAATTACTATGTGGGATAAAATCTTTACTTCAATGAGACTGTATTAAAAAGAGGTGGCAAGAATAAAGGAAAGGTCATTATATTACTTGTCTAATAAAATACTGTATTTTCAAGTCTGATATTTTTACTTGTACACATCTCTCATTTTGTTAAATTACTGGATGATCTCTCTCATCCTGATCTTCATTGATATTAAGAACTCATTCATAATCAAATGACTGTGACAACATTCAGTTTCACTTTAGCTTATTTTTTTCCTTCACCTCCAACTGCTTTTAGTTCTAGGCAGTCAATGATCTAAGACAAGTTTTCACTTCCCTTTGCGAAACGTGGCAACCAAATTAGATGACCTCTAATGTTTCTTTCAGATCCAAAATGCTATGGTTTGCTTTTGCCCTTTCTCTTTATTTCAATAGTTCAGATTTTTGAAGGATTCTCCCTCTTTAATGTCTGTTTTCTCCCTATATTCTACAGAATAAAGAGTGAAGGGATGGGGACATAGCTCAAGGTAGATCTCTTGCCTAGTATGTGTGAAGCCCTTCATTTTAATTCCCAGAAAAATCAGGGACACACACACACACACACACACACACACACACACACACACACACACACACACACGAGACAGAGAGGAGAGAGAGAAAGAACTACAAAGAAAAAGAGACAGGTGGAGAGAATAATATAGAGGTACATATTTGGTTTTGTAGTCTTGTTGTGGTCTTTGAGTTTTCGCCAGTTCTTTTCACATATCCAAGGAGCTAGACAGGAGGTAAGAATGTCAACTACAAATGGGAACTTTGAAGCTCCTAGAAGCACACGCCTATAAGCCCAGCACTCTGAAAAGGCCAGGGTAGAAGAATCAAGAGTTCAAAGTCATCCTCCACTACATAGGGAGCTATAGCCCAGTGTGGGCTACTTAATACCCTATTTCACAGACAAAACAAAAGCAAGCAAACAAAGAGCTAATTTGTGTTACTAAAGACCAATCTCTTTATTTCTCACATTTATTTAAAATTTCAGAAATGATGCTGGTCTTGGATTACTTTTTCCAAACACTGTGACCTAGTTACTTGTGAATAAAGAAACTTTAAAATATCATATGAGAAATCCCTTTCTTGGGATCAAAGAGTAAATACTTCAGATTTGATTTAAAGTAAAGATATAATTATAAGCAAGTTGAATAGCTTTTAAGTTAAAAATCCTCATATTCTTCAAGTTCTCAGAAAAGAAGAATAAGAAAGAAGGATTTATTTTTCCAAAAATAGTTTATTTCTACTTCCTTGTAGGGACACATGTTATGATTGCTTAAAATGCTATTTTGTCTTTCATTGTCAGGCTTGCCTTTAATGGCTAAGCCATCTCTCAAATCTTAAAAAATGCTATTTTGAACAGAATTTTTGGGAAATGAAACATACTCTGCCTCATACTGATCACTAATACACCAGAAATGTACTCTAATTTGTTTTCAGTTTTATGACATCTTTTAGTGAATCATAGGCATCAAGCTCTCTTCATGTTAGTAAAGACAGTACTTACTAAATCATTGAAGTTTATGGCTTCAGAGCCAAGGCTCTCAGGAGCTGGGATATTCACAGACACCCTGCTGTGGGGCCTGATCCAACTAATCCCAATGCGCTGAAAGTCATTCTTCCTTCTCAACATTGCAATGTTGGGAGAATCAATATGGAAGTGGCATGGTCATTCATTGACAGGCTTTTGTTTAATCTAATCAATACGGAAATACCAAGGTCAAACAGTGAGAGGCTTTCGTCCAGTATTCTAAGTAGCTCACTTTTCCAGAACAAGGAGAAAATTGGAGACTTTTTAGTCTTTCTTAACTGAAGATACTTTCCTCCAGGAGTTTGTACTCTTAGAAGGATCACAGTGACCTGTGCTGTGTCTAAGTTTGCTATACACAGAAATAAAATTTGGAAAATCCCAGGGTCAAACAATAGCACACTGTACAACCTTACACCAAAAAAGAAAAGAAAAAGAAAAAAGGAAAATCATTTTCCCAGGGACTTGTTCAAATTCTATAACTCATGGCATTATGTAAAGTGATTAACTATATATCTACAATTTCACCTACAACCTTTTATTTGTTATGAAAAGCTATGCAGGTTTAGTTATAAGAATCAGTCTTTTCTGTTTCAGACTTAATTTCAAATAATAAAAAAGTTAAAGTTAAAATAAGGGATGGAAAGATGCCTCAGTGGCTAAGGTCACTCACTGTTCTTCTAGGGGACCTAGTTTTAGGTCTCATGATGGCTCCCAACCCTATGTGATTCCAGATCCAGAGGATACAACACACTCTACTGGCATCTTTGGCCACTGCATGCACAAAACATCCATACATGAACTATAAAAAGGATAGAATATCTGAAGTTTTTAATTTAAAAATAATAAAACTATTTTATGCCCCCCACAAAAAAACCACCACCACCACCACAAACCCTCAACCTATTGTTTTCTTTTCCAGATTGGTACCTACCTATTTTGATTTTCCATCAAAGTTATAGTATATGCCTAAAAGTGTTAGTTATTATAAAAGTCAAACCCCACAACAGTTTCTTTTTTTTCCTTTGTCTTTTTATTTATTTATTTATTTATTAAGGATTTCTATCTCTTCTCCGCCACCGCCTCCCATTTCCCTCCCCCTCCCCCAATAAAGTCCCCCTCCCTCGTCAGCCCAAAGAGCAATCATACTACTCAGCAGTAAAAAACAAGGACTTCTTGAATTTTGTATGCAAATGGATGGAAATAGAAAACACTATCCTGAATGAGGTAAGCCAGACCCAAAAAGAGGAACATGGGATGTACTCACTCATATTTGGTTTCTAGCCATAAATAAAGGACATTGAGCCTATAGTTCGTGATCCTAGAGAAGCTAAATAAGGAGAACCCAAAGAAAAACATATAGGCATCCTCCTGAATATTAACCTTCATCAGGCGATGAAAGGAGACAGAGACAGAGACCCACATTGGAGTACCGGACAGAAATCTCAAGGTCCAAATCAGGAGCAGAAGGAGAGGGAGCACGAGCAAGGAACTCAGGACCGCGAGGGGTGCACCCACACACTGAGACAATGGGGGTGTTCTATCTGGAACCCACAACAGTTTCTTATAAGAACTGACATCTTAGTAATGTTAAATATGTTAGAAAGACATGTTAGAACTGGCAAAGAAATTAAATGGACATTTGTAAGAATGTAAAACATTTTTTTCAACATTGTCTGGTATTTTGTGAATGTTTCCTTTTAGCTGAGTATTAGTTCTGACCTAACGATTGTATTATAATTCTCTCTTCCTCCTCCCTTTTCTCTCCTTCTCCCTCTCTTATTTGAACTAGAGTTTCTAAATGAAGCCCATGTTGGACTCAAACTCACCAATCTCTGTCTTGATTTTTCCCACTAGGCTTGGTTCAACATTACATCTTTCCAGTAATTATTTTAAAAATAATTTAAAATGTCATTTCAAAATGGACTTACTACAATTTAAGTTCACATTATGTTTGTATTGTATCGTTATTGTAAATATTAAAACATATGACGTCAAAAGATATCATCAGAGAAATGAAGAAATATCTAATGTTTCAAAGGCTAAGATAAACTGTATGACAAATTCTTTAAGATAATTTGAAAATTATGTTATTAATAAATGCATTATTATAGATTATTACATAAACTTGTTAAGTTACCAAGAAGTTGCTGTCAGAGACCATTTGAAATACATCCTTTCTTTCCTGTCTTCCTTCCTTTTACCTTGTGCTCTAATCATGCACAGTCTTAGACTGAACTGAGGAAAGACATTCTCAGGAATAATAACAAATAAGAAAAGTTTACATAGCATTCAAAATCTCTAGTCCCCAATTTGGAAGAGCAAAGCATTGTCCATCTTTATGTACTGAAGATCACTAGGGAACTAAATTGTGCTTATATGCATTTTTCTTCTTAGAAGAAAATCAAAATAGATAGAAAAGGAGTAGCATGATTTTTTTCCCTCATAGTCTTAGTGACACATTCAAATAAGTAAGATTTCTCAGACTTTTTCATGCAACCTTTTAGTTTTCAATCATTTTTAAAGCACCCCCTAAGCAGAATAAAAAGAAAATCTAAGTCTTGCTTATTAAGGATCAAATATTTTAACAACAATTTGTATTGAATAGAACCAATGTCACCATATTTCCATTGAGAAGTGCAGTATTTTGTAGCACCTCATGAGCATGCCATAGTGTCTTTGGAAACCATCATCCAAAGCTCAGAACAGAAAGCAGAAAGCAGTTCCAATATGTATAAAAGTCCAAATGAATCAGGTAAAGATGTATGCAATAAAGTTAAAAATAGAATTTTCCTACCTGGACAGAAGAAATATATAAAACAACCTTCATGTTTATATTCAGTTTATTCTCTCTCTCTCTCTCTCTCTCTCTCTCTCTCTCTCTCTCTCTCTCTCT
>NW_004949109.1:4065968-4073827 GCF_000317375.1 Microtus ochrogaster | reverse complement strand
CTCTCTCTCTCTCTCTCTCTCTCTCTCTCTCTCGTGTGCACACACACACACACACACACACACACGAACATACATGCACACCAACAAATAGGCTTGTTGGGTTGGGGCACAGCTCACGGACACAAACTTGCCTAGCACTGCAAACAAACAACAAAAACCAGTCAATTTTCTCTGAATAAAAAATGAGGTTTCCTGAAATGACTATGCCTCCTTCTTCTTCCTCAATCTAAGTACAGCTTTAACTCATCTTCCTTTTGAGCTGCAAAGCAATATTCAGGGTGAGGCTACTCTAAGAGACACTATAAGAAACTTGAGTTCTTTGGTATGCAATTCTTTTACTTCACAAAGAAAAAGAAAAGAATCTTGGGGGTGGGAAAGACAATGTGAACAAAATATCAGGACAGTTATAATACCAATGGGTGACAAGTAGTGTATTTTAAGTGTAATTGCAAAACTATAACAAATATACAAAATTATAGGTATTTTGTCTTTTCTATGCGCTGTTAATGAAGAACTATTTGGTAGCAAATAGGTCAACGTTAAATACAACGCTAAAAGTCTTAGTGACTAGTTTTGGGAGGCTTTACTTTTAAAGTTCAAGATCTATATGAAATCAGAGAAGAGGCTGGGTAAGTTGTGAAGATGGAAAATGGATGTTTAAATAGTAGAAAATTGAAAAACAGAAGTATCATCATGAATATTGCTGCATTATGCAAAATCCATTCCCTAAGAAATAATATTCTAATACAGTAGAGGGGTTCCTTCCTGATTAGACCTACAAGATAAAAGAAGAGCGGGAGTTTTCACCATGCTGTTAGGGCGGGGGTTATGTGCTTCTTACATTCTGACTTGCAGCTTAAGTTGGTTGACTGTAACAGCCATGTATAAAATGAGCATATCAAAAAAAAAATAAAATGAGCATATCTTATTCGAATTGCTGGAGACCAGAAGAGTTTCCAAATCATATTAACTTAAACTTTAGAATATTGGCATAGAGCTTACTGGTTGAGCATCCCTAATATGAAAAGTCTGATATCCAAAATGCTCTAAAATTGGGGATTCTGGCGATCACCTTGGATTAGGGATGCTCTGCTTATATTCATTTTAGTTTTATAAGTACCACAGAAAAGTGAAATTAACATGAAAATCTCTGAAAACTATTTAGCACAATTGCAGTTAGTTTGAAAAGTAGTAACTAGATGTGATGAATAATCCATCAGGTAAAAAGAAAATGTAAATGAACTGAGATCTAAATATACTCCGTATGTCATGTCCAAGTCCAGTAGCCACAAAGAAATCATGGATTGCCATTTTACTACCTTTTCCACTCAATTCAGTGATGTTACTCTTTACTTTTCACCCCAAATTCACATTTCTGAATCTCATCAACCTTTGCATTACCTCATATCCAATTAACAATAGATGTTAGTGTTTTTAGGACTAAAACTTTGTCTGTTTTCAATACAGGGTTTCACTGGCTCTAGCTGTCCTAAAACTTGCTTTGTAGGCCAGGCTGCCCTTGAACTCACCTGTCTCTGCCTCCCCAAGGCTGGGATTAAAGGCATGCACCACTACTGCCCAGCCAGGACTAAAACTTTTAATCCACAATAAAACCATAATTTTAAAAATATGGACCGCACCTTAGAATTGCCAAGGGGTCTTTCAAAAATATGATGTTCAGACTAAATCTCTAACAATTTCTAAAAGACAGAAGTGTTGGGGGGCCCACGTATCAGGATCTCAGGAAGATTTAGAGCTTTTTCTTTCCAACCTGTGTCAAAGTTAAGAGCCATTGTTCTGGGCAACATTTCTGAACAAACTTTAAAACTGGTGAAGGAAATACTTTTGGTGGATACATAGCAAGTTTCTCTATAGAGGTGCTAAGTGGTGAAAAAACTTTGTTCAAAGTAATCAACTGTTATTATTAGAGAAACACTATGTTAAAGTATTACTAGACTCAACTGCTGTACCTCATATTAAAAAATGATTTAACTTGAAGTCTACTTATATAATAAAAATCATTATAGAAAAGGTTATTTTGTATGACTGTTGAGGATGATAGAAGGATACCAGGCAGTAGAATATGTTTTATAAACTATACATCATTCATCTGTTATTAATCAGCCAAGCCACAGAGTCATTTGTAATTAAAGCAAATAGAGATTATCATGTAGTATTACTAGGCATTTGCATCTAGCCCAGTTACTGGAGTGAGGCTCCTAAACTATCAAGACCTGTGTTCCCAAGTCAGGAACTGGAGGCAGAGCCTAACAAGCCTTGTTTTAAGATACCTCCTGTAGTTCTGATGTTTGCTAAGCTTTGACAACAACACATCTAGGCAAACATTAGCAAAGAGGAAGTATGCAATAACTAAAACCAGTGTGTAAGTATAAAGTAACCTTTAAAAGACACAGAGCAAATGTTATATGGTGTGAATTACTAATCAAAAACAGGTTCTAGAGTTTTGCATCATAAAACAATATTACTTTCATTATTAAGCCAAGTTTTATCAATTAACACATGATTATGGTCATTAATCCAATAGTATAGTACATTGGGGACTTATTTAAATTACATAGTACATAATAGTTTGGATAAGGCATGAAGAAATGAATTCTAGAAGTACCAAGGTTTCTGAAAGTAGGAAAGTTTTCATGTACTGGGTTTTCACAGAATAATCACAGCTGTCTTAATAGTCACATTTATCCTGAAGACAACACCCCATAGCATCTTAATGTTCCCAATCAGCCTAAGGAAGCACTTCCTCCCTGACTCAGAGCAGCCATCACTTGGAATGAATCATCACCAATGTTTCCTGTATATTAGCTGTGTCATCGGGTCTGCTAAGCGACAGAAAAAGTTTTTAATTTCTTATCTTAAGACATCTCATCATAGAAAACTATCATTCTTGCTCCCTGAATCATAGTTCAAAGGTATTGATGTCAGTAAAGCACATATGGACCAATAATGAACAACACGGAGGGTCTTGTGAGACTCCAAAAAAGTTCTTTGAGAGGTCTTGCTCTTTTTCCATTTAAAATCTTGAGAGCTTTAAGGCTCCCACAACCTCCCTGGTGAGATCAAAGTAGAACATCATAATTAAGAACTAATTTTAGTTTTTATCTCCAGTTTCAGAGTGAAATGTATGTAGAAATATATTTTTCTAGAAGGTTTTTAACTGTAAATAAATTCCTTTTTGGTGTGATAGTAGATAACTCTGACTTCTTTGATTAACATTCCTGAGCTCTAAAGAAATTTACTTCCTCCAAGCATAAGCTTCCACTATTTAAAGTATCTGGAATTAAAAATAAAGACACATATAGAAGGAGGAAGTTCGATAGCTGGTATCTACAACAGGATGTAGATACCCTCGGACATCCAGTTTCCTACAGGGGAAAGAAGAGCTGCACATACTTTTTTGATCTTGAGTTTTAGTTGTCAATTTGACCCAATATAGAGTCACTTGGCAAGGGGAGTCTCAATGACAATTGTCTAGATTAAGTTGGTCTGTGGGCATGTCTATGGGGGATTGTCTTGATTAGTGGGAAAACCAACCAACAGTGGGTGGCACCCTTCTCTGGGTAAGGGATATTGGATTGTATAAGAATAGAGAAAACAAGCAGAGCACTGAATGTACACATACATTAATTCACTGTGCTTTGCTCTTTCTTGACTGTGGATGGAATATGACTAGCTGCTTCAAGTTCCTATGTCTTGACTTTGAGCTGCTGTGTAATGATGGACTATAAACTAGAATTGGGACTAAATAAGTCCTTTCCTCCTTAAGTAGTTTTTATCAGGGGATTTTACACATCAACAGAAAGTGAAAATAAGACATTTGTTAAAATTATTGTTTAATGGTCTCATGGGTGCTCATATCCACTTACTGTTTATAAGTGCTTATAATTTTCCTAGAATATATCAGATATTGTACTAGGAGCAAAATGAATTCTTAAAGATGCAGATTTCAATGACCAGGCCCTGAACTTTATATCCCTACACTGCTAGGATTCAATTGCTCTGAAAGCAACAGCGATCCAAAATTTTGTATGGGTACCAGAACCACCTGGAGCGCTTGTGAAAACACAGTCCCCATTCAGTTTCTCTGAAGTTCTGATATAGGGCCCCCAGTCTCAGTAAGTCCCTAACTGATGCTGAGGCAACTGGTTTCCAGATCACAACTGGATGACCAAGACAAATGAGAGCTCTGCACACATCATCTGCCAACTTCCAATCACTGACCTCCCTCTCAACAAAAGCAATGACGTCATAAAAGCTCAAAGTCACTCACACTCAAGCAGAGTTTGGGGTTCCAGAACCACTTCAAATATAAGATCGGTAGTCCCAGATCAAAGTAGTTTATACCATGGAAAAGAAACCTCTCCATCCAGGGGCTTTTCTTTTTATTTAGGTTTTTCCTCATTCACAAATCATTTCCATTTTTCAATATAAATGTTATGAAAAAGAATAACTCATTTAGATTTTTTTATACTTTTTACTTCAATAAACTCATCGTTTTCTTTTGAATTAAATTTTCATGCCTCTTCCACCTTTGTTGGACTATGTGCTCTCTGAACAAAGAGAATCATATGATTGAAAGAGCATTGGGAATTCATTGAATTTCTCCTTGGCCTCAGACAAGACTGTGTCTAAACCATTCTCAAATAGAGCACAAAGAACAGGCAGCATGCCCCCCACTCAGCATTCTATTGATTACTTGAATATACTACTAAGCCTTCTTGTCCCCAACCCAGCTGACCTCAGCATTAGGGTATTATTAGAAAGCCTAAACCTTAAATTATTTGGACTCATCCTTTATTCTACTCTTAATAAGTTTACTTATTTATACTACTTAAATATATGCTATCTTAATGATTTTTTTGTTGGTTGGTACAAAGGGGAAGATTAATTTAATTCATAAAGTAACTAAAAGTAATTTAATTAGCAAAAGTAAAAATTTATGTATAAATGACATTAAATATAATGCAATGGCCCTTATGGGAACAAAATGTGAATTAGTTGAGAATAATGGTATTAGTCATTTTATTTTACTAAAAGAAGTGGTGAAAACTTTATGAGACATCAGACATCTCATACATAAAATGGGTGGGAACAGGAGAACTTTTAAAATAGATTGCAAGTTCTACTTAACCTTATTTTATGATATTTCACATGAGTGAAATCTTTCAAAAAGATTTATTTATTGTGTATACAATATTTTTCCTGCATGCATGCCTGTAGGCCAGAAGAGAGCACCAGATCTCACTACAGATGGTTGTAAACCACCATGTGGTTGCTGGGAATTGAACTCAGGACCTTTAGAAAAAGCAGGCATGCTCTTAACCACTGAGTCATCTCTCTAGCCCCACATGAATGAATATCAATAGAGCATTACTCATATTTTTTGACTTTTCATGTTGTGTAGTCTTTACTATTGGAAGTAGGGTCATAGTAATGGATGATTTTAACTTTAATGACTCAAAAATATGGATTCTATCATATGATAATCATTTTTGAAAATATTTTTTTCCTATTCAAATACTTGAAGCATTTGGAGAGCCAATGGATACATGGACAAAGGTCCATGGAATGCATATATTTTTACATAGTTTAGAATGGAAATGTGTCATTTATTTCCATTTCAACATTCTAAATACTATCATTTTAAATGTATACTTGGGTTTTGGGATGGTGAGGTACTCCAGGCATCCCTGGCCTTAAAGGATGGGTCTGCTTTTTGCCTACTGTAATAAAGCTTTGTGGTGGAGGTGGTGCATTTAGTCTCCAGAGAGAAGGAAGATGCTGCTTGCACAGCACTTCTACTCACCAGTCCATGAAGCAGCAAGGGTGTTGGCTTTGAAGGAAGCCAACTGTCCTGCTCTCCCAGCCAGAGGTAAAGAATTGCATTGGTGGCCACTAGAGGGAGGAGGATTAGGAATAGAGTAAATTGTGGGGAAAAGGCACCCATGAAAAACGCACATGGGACAACCAACACATCACCAACCACTGCCTACCAGCTACATCTACCTCGCTGAGGGATTATAATGGGGTCACTAAACATCGTTAGCCCAGAGATCCAGACACCAGTAATTTATGCAGCATCCTAGTATACTGCCCCTTAACTTTGATGGCTGGAGAAGGGAGTTTGAACAGGATTGTGGGAAACACGCAATTGTACAAACACAAGCACACAAGCACACATACATTCTCATGCCCCATTACAACAAGTTGCACTTGTGACGTCTGATTCTTGCTGGTTTTTAATTTAAAACTCTTGATGTTCTTTACCAAGAATGTATTCATGAAAAGCAAACAGCCCACCTTCAAGATAGTCTTGGAGAAGCACCAGCAGAGATACTCATTGTGCCAAGATGTATTTTACCAACAAATCTGTGTAAATTACATGAGGTTGAAACAAACAGAATGTAATATAATTAAGCAAAGTTTCTTTTGCTAAATTACAGCTTGAAGCAAACCTGCAAAAAATGTTACCAATTAGCTTTTTAGCAAACAAAAACCACAGCTCGGAGTAGGTTTTGCTTTCCACACTGCCAGCTGTGGGCTGCCTACTGGGTGTCTTACCTCCAGCACAAGTAGCTGAGCACTCTGACCAGGGCTGATGATGCCACAGAAAGCCAACTTCGTTATCTCCACTGCCAGGACGAGTGATGGGAACGTTGAACTTGTACCTAATTCCCAAATTCTGTTCTTGGAGCAGAACCTGCCATTGAAAACAACTGGTGAAGATAATTAAAATACAATGAGCCTTTATTCAGATACTTATCATTTCCTCTGAAGAAGAAAATGCCATAGAGCATGTCTTACAGGAAATTTAGAACATTTGTTTATTTACTTTAGCTTTTTGACAGTCTCACTCTGTGGTCCAGGCTGACCTTGAACCCACGACAACTTTAAAAGATTATTACATTTTTGTTTATTTATTGGTGGGAGGGTGTGCACATGCCTTGAAGCATGTATAGAGGTCAGAGGGCAATTTGTCAGAGTTGGTTTTCTCCTTCTATCATGTGAATCATGGGGATTGAACTCAGGCTTGGTGACAAATGCCTTTATCTGATGAGGCATCTCAGTGGCCTATAACACAGCTTCAAAGCACATGAGTTTTAATAAAATCTTTCTTTTTTCTGTTCATAAGTAGTATGTCACTGTTTTCATTTATACTGCTTGGTCATAAAACTTTTACTCAAGAAAACATGAAAATCTGGGTGGTGGTGGCACATACCTTTAATCCCAGCACTTGGGAGGCAGAGGCAGGCGGATCTCTCTGAGTTGGTGGCCAGCCTGGTCTACAGAGCTAGTTCCAGGACAGCCAGGGCTACACAGAGAAGTCCTGTCTCAAAAAACAAACAAACAAAAAACTATAAAAAGATGAAAGTCAGTTGGCAAGAGATTTATGGCCTTCACTCTGCGGTGTCTACACTCTCGGGATAAAATCATCTTACCTTTGCCTTAATTCCATCACCTGCAAAACAGAGCTGATCAAACATGGCCCTTTTCTACCCCACAATGTGAAAATTAATGTGAAAATGTAATGATAAAGACACATTTACCATTACAATGAGGTTTTCAGAGGTGGGTCCTAGGGCTTCCAAGGACTCTGGTTCATCTGTTGGTCTCTTGTAGTGGAAAGCTGTCCCAGAAACATCAAATTTCCTAGGCCAGTCAATAGTCCAGGCACCATTAATATAGTAATCATCCCCTTCAGATTTTAAAGCTGGAAAAGAGAAAAACAATCCACTTAAAAATGTTAGATTTCTTAGTGACAGTGTCCTTTGCTTTACAGAAGCTTCTCAGTTTCAGTAGGTCCCATTTATTCAATGTTGCCCTTAATGTCTGTGCTG
>NW_004949109.1:4036581-4064463 GCF_000317375.1 Microtus ochrogaster | reverse complement strand
GGGATAGGAGAGGATGAGGAAGGGAAGGAGGAGGAGGACGGTTTAACTGGTTTGTAATAAAGAAGGCAAATACTCATTGTCAAAAAAAAATTAGATTTCATTTAGTAGTATATTATGGATCAACTACTGCAGTAGGTTTATAATGAACAGTCATTTAATTCAGAGACAATGCTAGGCCGTCTTCCCTCTCTTCCCTTTTTCACTTCATCTGGTTCTCTTTCCCTTGGTTGCTTTTATTTCTCCCAAACAGTGACTGACTTTATTATGAGGATATTTCTATCTGGGACCCCACCTTCTTAAATTAAAAATGCATAGGAAAAAGGGGGACTTAGAAACCTTTGAATAATATCTATATCTTGGGTCCCCAGGGCAGAAAGAAGCTGACTGCCAGGTGACCTGAGGGGTAGAGGCAGGGCCCTTTCTCCCTACATGCTTACACCTGCCATAAAGTGAGATGGCACCAGGCACATGAGTAGCGGCTATAGCCTAAGGCCAGTCTAGGGTGCAGAGTGAGACCTTGTCTCAAAAGCAAAACAAGGACAGCCACTGAGGCTATGGATGCCCTTGCTTTATGTTTGGGACAAGGTTTCTCTATAGAACCCATTGGTCTTATACTTGTAAGCCTCCTCCTGTCTTAGCCTCCTAAGCACTTGCTCTACAGTTGTTTGGGGGCCACCATATCATCTGTTTCTAATTTAAATGCAAATTGGAATAGAAGAACTTACAGTGGCTGTACTAGTTCTGCACAGTAACAAGGTCATTAACAGTGAGGCAGGGATGGGGAGGTCCTCAGGCCTCCCTATCCATCACTACAGACACACTTAGGAAGAAGGAAACTTGTTGCCTTCAGTTGTTTACCCACTAGTGACCCCATCAGGCTCCAGTGGATACTTTCAATTCAATGACCACACAGATGACCCTGGTTACGCTAAATGGTCATAAACAAAACTCCAAGTCATAAATCTAGGAAAGAGGATGGTGAAACAGTTGATAAGGATGGAAGTATGTAGGGGAAAGAGAGTAATAATGATGGGTTATATACTTACATGTATGAAATTGTCAAAGAACAGAATTAATAATAATAAAACAATGTCAACCAAAGAACTGCAATAATTTTCATATGAATGTTGAGAGGGTAATTACTTATTCATAATGTCATTGGTAGAAATGAAGGAAACATTTATATGAGAGGGTAAGAAGGGCATTAGGGAAACATGAAGGAGGAGCTGGGCATGAGGGCGGAAGTGTGGCAGACTTACTCTCGAAATAGTGAAGGAGTGGTTAAAAGACCACGGTGAGGGAAAACCTGTGCTTCTGGTGCACAGACAACTGAACAACAGAACCAAAGAGTTTGAAAATAGATCCAGGTCATAAGAGAATTTTGTCCTCACTTTTTAAAACACATTTTTAAATTAATTTTATTTCTCATATATTACATCCTGACCACAGTTTGCCCTCCCTCCTCACCTTCCAGGCCTCTTCTAGATCCACTCCTCCTGTTTCCCTTCAGAAATGAACAAGCCTCCCAGGAATGTCAACCAAACAAGATGCACTAAAGCTGAGCACATACCCTCGTGGGAATTCCACGTGGTTTTTACTATTGTAGTTCTGTGGTAGAGCTTGAAATCAGGGATGTTAATAACTCTGGAAGTTCTTTTATTGTACAGAATTGTTTCGGATATCCTGGGTGTTTTGGGTTTTTTTTCATATGAAGTTGAGTATTGTCTTTTAAGCTCTGTAAAGAATTGTGTTGGAATTTTGATAGGAATTGTGTTGTATCTGTAGATTGCTTTTGGTAAGATTGCCATTTTCACTATGTTAGTACTACCAATCCATAATCATGGAAGATCTTTTCATCTTCTGAAATCTTTAATTTCTTTCTTCAAATACTTGAATTTCTTGTAATTCAGGTCTTTCACTTGCTTGGTTAGCGTTACACCAAGGTATTTTATTGTTGATTGTATAGGCTTGCCGTAAACTGCCTTTATTATGCTT
Source organism: Microtus ochrogaster (assembly GCF_000317375.1). Taxonomy (NCBI): domain Eukaryota; kingdom Metazoa; phylum Chordata; class Mammalia; order Rodentia; family Cricetidae; genus Microtus; species Microtus ochrogaster. The sequence goes on along the minus strand of NW_004949109.1, from coordinate 4,062,468 downwards.
AGGAATGTTCCTTGTTTCCCAAATCTAGACAAACAAGAATTTTATCATGAAGAGGTGTTGGATTTTGTCAAAGGCTTTCCCAATATCTAATGAGATGATCATGTGTTTTTTTTTCTTTCAGTTTTTTTATGGTATATTAACATTGACAAATTTTCATATGCTGAACCATCCCTACATCTCTGGCATGGATCCTGTTTGGTCATAATGGATATTTTTATGTGTTTTTAGATTCAGTTTATATTTTTGTATCTATGTTCATGAGTGAAATTGGTCTGTAATTCTTTCTTTGTTGAATACTTGTGTGGTTTGGGTAACAGGATGACCTCATAAAATGAATTTAGCAATGTTCCTTTTGCTTCTATTTTGTGAAATAATTTGAGGAGTATTAGCATTAGCTCCTCTTTGAAGGTCTGGTAGCATTCTGTAGTAAAAGCCATCTGGACCTGTTTTTTTTTTTTTTATTTGTTTGTTTTTGGTTGGGAGACTTTCAATGACAGCGTTTATTTCCTATGAGCTATAAATCCATTTAAACTGTTTACTTGATCTTGATTTAACTTTGTCAAGTGATATATATGGAGAAAATTGGTCATTTCTTTTAGATTTTCTAATTTTGCGCAATACAGGATTTTAAAGTACGACCTAATGATTCTTTGGAGTTCTTAGGTGCCTATTGTTATATTCCCTATTACATTTCTCATTTTGCTAATTCAGATACTCTCTGTTGTTTATTTATTTTGGATAAGGGTTTGTCTATGTAATTGATTTTTTCAAAGAACCAACTCTTTATTTCATTGATTCTTTGTATTGTTATCTTTGTTTCTATTTTATTAATTTCAGTCCTTAGTTTGATTATTTCCTGCCATATACTCCTCTTGGGTGTGTTTACTTCTTTCTTTTCTATAGCTTTCAGGTGTGATGTTCAGTTACTAGTATGCAAGCTCTTCAATTTCTTTACGTAGGTATTTATTGCTATGAACTCCTCTTAGCACTGTTTTCGTTGTGTTCCATATGTTTGGGAATGTTGTGTGTTCATTTTAATTGAATTCCACAAAGTCCCTAGCTTCTTTATTTCCTTTTGCACTGAACCAGTAGTTATTAAGTAGAGACTTGTTCAGGTTCCATGAGTTAGTAGGCTTTCTATTGTTGAAATCCAGCTTTTTAAATATATTACAGCCAGCCAAAGTTTCCTCTCTCTCCTTTCATACCGTTCACCTCTGTTCCCAACTCCCAACCTAAGGGCAGTCTGTCATGAGCATCAAGAAAACATGGCATATCAAGTTGCAGTAAGACTAAGCACTTCCACATGTACTCAAGCTGGGCAAGGCAACCCAGTATGAGGAATAGGGTTCAAAAAGCCAATAAAAGAATCAGAGATGGTTTCTGTTTCCACTGTTAGGAGTCCCACAAGAGAACCAAGCTACACAAGTGTAACATATATACAGAAAGCCAAGGTCAGTCCCATGTAGGCTCCTTGGTTGTTCATTTGGATCTGTGAGGCCTTGTGAGCCCAAGATAGTTGATTCTGTGAGTTTTCTTGTGGTGAAAAGGAAGAAGTCAAAGTATCATTATCCAAAGATGATATGATAGTATACATAAGCAACATCAAAAACTGTACCAGGGAACTCCTAAAGCTGATAAACATCTTTAGTTAAGTGGCTGGATACAAGATAAATGCAAAGAAAATCAGTAGCTCTCCAATAAACAAATGACAAACAGGCAGAGAAAAAAATCAGAGAATCAACACTATGTACAATAGCCTCAAATAATATAAAATAGTTGATGTAACTCTAACTATGCAAGTGAAAGACCTGTATGACAAGAACTTCAAATCTTTGAAGAAAGAAACTGAAGAAGGTATCAGAAGATAAAAAAGATCTCCCATGCTCGTGGATTGGTAAAAATAAAATAAAAAAATGGCAGAGAATCTTACCAAAAGCAAATTACAGATTAAATGCGATCTCCCTTAAAAATGTTAACACAATTCTTTACAGACCTTGAAAGAACAATACTCAATTTCATATAGAAAAACAAAATACCCAGGATAGCTAAAACAATCCTATACAATAAATAAATGCAGAGCTACAGATTTAAAACCCCATGGTATTGGCATAAAAACATACAAGTGGATCAATGGAATTGAATCAAAGACCCCGACGTAAATCCACACACTATGGACACCTGATTTTTGACAAAGAAGCAAAAATTATAAAATGGAAAAAATAAAGCATGTTCAACATATGGTGCTTGTCTATCTGGATGTTACCATGTAGGAGAGTACAGATAGATCCATATCTATCACCTTGCATAAAATTCAAGTCCAAGTGGATCAAAGACCTCAACATGAATCCAGTTACACTGAACTGGACAGGAGAGAAAGTGAGAAATGATCTTGAACGCATTGGAACAAGGGACAACATCCTGAACATAACACCAATAGCATAGGAACTAAGAGAGACACTAAATAAATGGGACCTCATGAAATCGAAACGTTTCTGTAAGGAAATCCAGTTTTTAACCCATGATGATCTAATAGGATAAGAGGGTTGTTTCAATTTTCTTATATCTATTGCTTTGTGACCAAGTATGTGGTCACTTTTGGAGAATGTTTTGTGAGGTGCTGAGAAGAAGGTGTATTCTTTTGTGTTTGACTGAAATATTCTGTAGATATTTGTTAGGTCCATTTGGCTCCTAATGCCTGTTAGATCCAGTATTTCTGTTTAGTTTTTGTCTGGGAGACCTCTTCATTTGTGAGAGTAGGGTACTGAAGTCTCCCACTTTTAATGTGTGAGGTTCAATATGTGGTTTAAGCTTTAGTAATGTTTCTTTTACAAATATAAATGCCCTTGTGTTTGGGCATAGATATTAAGAATTGAAACATCATCTTTCAATGTTTTCCTTTAATGAGTATGAAATGTCCTCCATCTCTTCTGATTAATTTTGGTTTGAGGTCTATTTTTTAGAAATTAGAATAACTACACAAGCTTGATTCTTGGGTTCATTTGCTTGGAAAATCTTTCTCCAATCCTTTTCTCTGAGATGTTTATCTTTGATGTTGAGGTATATTTATTTTGTGCAACAGAAGATTGGAACCCATTTTTACATCCATTCTGTTAGCCTGTGTTTTGGGGAACTGGTTCCATTGATATTGAAAGATAATTCCTGTTATTTTGTTGTCAGTGATGGTGTTGGTAGAGTTTGTGTGTTTCCCTTTTTTTTTTTTTTTTGGTTTTGCTGGTATGAGATTATACATTTCCTGTGTTTTCTTTGGTGTAGTTAACCTCCTTGGATTGGAGTGTTTCTTCTAGTACCTTCATAGGCCTGGATTTGTGGATAGACATTAAATTTGACTTTGTCATCATTGTTTTATCCACCTATGACAATTGAAAGTTTTTCTGGGTATAATAGTCTGGGTTGGCATTTGTGGTCTTTTAGAGTCTGCAAGACATCTGTCCAGGCCCTTCTGGCTTTTATAGTCTCTGTTCAGAAGTTTAATAGGTCTTGTTTTATATGTTACTTGACCTTTTTCCCTTACCACCTTTAATATTCTTTGTTCTGTATGTTTAGTGCTTTGATTTTTGTGCAGCAAGGGGATTTTCTGGTCCAATCTATTTGGTGTTGTGTAAGCTTCTTGTACTTTTATAGGCTTGTTCATCTTTAGGCTAGGAAAGTTTTTTTCCTCTGATGTTGTTAAATATATTCTCTGGGTTTTTGAGCTGGATGACTTCTCCTTCTTCTATTCCTATTATTTTTAGGTTTGATTTTTCCATAGTGCCCCAGACTTCCTGGATGTTTGGTGTTAGGAACTTTTTAGACTTACCATTTACTTTGAGTGGTTTATCTATTTCTTCTAGTGTATCTTCAATGTATGAGATTCTCTCTTCCATCTCTTGTATTCCATTGGGGTTACTTGCATCTGTAGTTCCTGTTTGCTTATCTAGATTTTCCGTTTCCAGAATTCTCTCCATTTGTGTGACCTGTACCTGAGCTACAGATATCTGCTTGATGGCTATCCTACTTAGCTTTAAACTGCCAACCCGACAAAGCCTGGAGTCATTAGAGAAGGGAGTCTAGATAGGGATTCCCTAGATCAGCTTATCCTGGTACCATATGTGTGAGAGATTGTCTTTATTATTAATTTATATAGGAGGGTTCAGTCCATTGTGGGCAGCACCATTTCCTGGCAGGTAGGACTAGGCTGTATAAGAAAGCTAGTTACACATGCATCAGTGAGAAGTCAGCAAGCAGCATCCTCCATGATTTCTGCTTTAGTTTCCTATTTGAGTCTGTCCTGGTTCTCTCAATGATGGACTGTGACCTGTAATGTAAGCCAAATAAACCCAATCTTTCTCTAAGTTGCTTTGATTAAGGTTTTTGTTGTAGCAACAAAATGAAACTAGAACAATATTACAAAGATGACAACATAAATTAGAAATGAAAATGTAAAAAAGAAATAGGACTAAGGCAAAAGTACTGAACTAACATCTCATTCTTAAGAATATTCTATGTAGCTATCTGGAACAATCTAAAGCAGATACTCAAATGCTTGTATGTATTTTGTCATTAGTTACTATATCCAAATATCTATTAATGGATGAACGCAAAACCAACTTGTAACAGAATATTATACAGATATAAAAATGAAATATTGATGCCTACTATAATGTAGTGGACTTCAAAAGTATTATACTTCCTTTATATGACATACCTAGAGTGGGTACAAATCCATAGTGACAAGGTAGTGACAAGGACTGCAGGAATAAGGAAAAGGGGAGGGGAATGCTTAATGCTTGCAAGGTTTTCTTCTGGGTCTGAAAATGATTGGAATGTACTAAATGATGCCAAATGATAACTCCAGATCAGTGTTTCTCAACCTTCTTAATGCTGCAACCCTTTGAGACAATTCCTCATGTTGTGGCAACCTCCCAAACCATAAATTTACTTTTGTTACTACTTTATAATTGTAATTTTGCTACTGTTATGAAATGTAAGGTAAATATCTAGTATGTAGGCTATCTGATACATGAGTCCCAAAGGGATCACAACCCACAGGTTGAGAACTATTGTTCTAAATGCTTACTCTTATGAAATACAAACTTCATCTAAAAAAGTTAAAAGAAAAAGAATGAATGCCAAATTGATAAATATTTAAAATTAAATATAGTTAAATTACTCAGTGCCAGAAAAAAATGAGAGGACTTTTTTCTTGTCACATCAAAATCTGAGAAATGTGTCTAAGCATGACTGGAGACTCAGAAACTACATGATCCACCAAGGATACTTAGCTCAGAGCACTTGCTCAGCATGAACAAAGCTTTCAAGTTGATGTTTCTTTAAAAATTTACAAAGGAAAAGATTAATAGATATGCACAGATATATGCATACCTTTTAGAAAGCATTAGAGAAAATAGGTAAAGTTCAAAAATATACATGTCAAAAGCAGTGTATTAGCACCTCTCTATAAAACTTATAGGTAAATTAGTGATCAATAGGTCAGCTTGACTGAAGAAGGGGCACAAAGTGACTGAAAGGACCAGGGTGTGTAGTCTGCCTCTCTAGAACATTTTGTCCTCCCATCCCCTAGCAAATACGTCAGCGTTTTCTGGCCTTCAGATGTGCTGAAAAGATAGAGACAGAGACCCACAATGGAGCACTGGACTGAGCTCCCAAGGTCCAGATGAAGAGCAGGAGGGAGAACATGAGCAAGGAAGTCAGGACCACGAGGGGTGTGTCCACCCACTGAGACAGTGGGACTGATCTAATGGGAGCTCACCAAGGCCCGCTGGACTGGGACTGAATGAGCATGTGATCTGACCGTACTCTCTGAATGTGGCTGACAATGAGGGCTAACTGAGAAGCCAATGATAATGGCACTGGGTTTTGATTCTACTGCATGTACTGGCTTTTTGGGAGCCTAGTCTGTTTGGATGCTCACCTTCTTAGACCTGGATGGAGGAGGGAGGCACCCTGACTTCTCTTAGGACTGGAGAGGAAATGGAGAAGAGGAGTAGGGGAAGTGGGAGGGAAATGAGAGGAGGGGAGAAGGTGGAAATTTTTAATAAATAAATAAATTTTAAAAAAGATTCACTCACCTTCTCCCAGGGCTAACTGGACCCCTCCTCTCCTCCTCTCTAATACAGTCTCGGGAGCTTCCCTTCCACTCAGTCTTCCTGCAAGGAGCTGCAGGCCCAGATGACAGGTGGGCGGCACCTACCCAGTTTCAACCAGATTTAAGCACTATTTGGTTTTGATTTTTTTTTTATTTTATGATCCTCATTTTTAGGTGCTGCTTCCAGTAGTATCCTCTCTCTGTCTGTATGTCTGTCTCTGCCTCTCTCTGCTTCCTGTCCCCTCCCTCCAACCCTACTCCTGCCCTTCCGCTCTATTGGGCCCAGGACTTGTTTACTGAGTTACATCCTCAAACAATTTCTGTCTCATTAAAAAAAAAAATCAAAATTTTATTTAGATTTAAAATAAAATCTCAACCTTTGTTACACTGTGGAAACAAAATTAAAAGTTGATTGTGGTGTTATGCCTTCAGTCCCAGCACTGGGAAGGCAGAGATAGTCAGGAAGATCTCTCTGAGTTTGAGGCCAGCTTCACCTACACTGCACATGCTACTCCAGTCAGAGTTGTATAATGAGATAATATTGCAAACAACAACAACAAAAAGAAGAAAATTATTTAATTATCAGTAAAACAGCCAGTATAAACATATTTTAAAAATTTAAAGACTTCCACCTACTCTTGGACTCTTTTGTTGGTTTATCTTGTCTAATTTTGATGTGATATTTTTTATTTTCTCTTACTATATTTTATTTCGTTGTTTTGTAAAAAAAAAACAAATAAATGAATGAAAACCTAGCCATTAGGATAAAAGTTAATAATTAAATTGTCACTTATACCTGCTGAAAGAGAGAAAATAACTTTTCTCCAGTAGAGTGACACTGGGTTCATCAAGCACTCTAGGGCAAGCCTCATGTAGCTAACTAACATATAATTAGACTCCACAGTTTTTCTGTGTGTGCATTAGCATGGTTTGTTTGTTTGTTTTGTTTTGTTTTTTAAGGTGTGGTTTTACTTTGTTTTCTTGGTTGTGGGTGGTTTTGTTACTGTACCCGGTTTTTGTTTGTTTTTTGAGACATAACTAAAAGTTAGATGAATAGGGAGCAGGAGGAGGATCTGGAAGGACTTGGGTGAGAAGAACATGATCAAAATATATTCAAATTTAAAATTTTTTAAAATAATAAAATACTTAAAAGAAATGTTGGCATTCCAACATGGATATTTCATAACTATCATAAAGCACAAGCAAAAATGTCTTGGAATTATTTGACTGTAAAACATATTTTCTTAAAGACTATAAATATATGAGAAGAAGTTGGACGAGATCAACACAGAAACTTAAAATCAAGCTGAAATTCAGATCATACAAAGAAAGGAAGTATGCCAAGAAATAGCAAATAAATGGGCATTTTTTAATTTAAAAATTTGAAAAGAATTTATTTATTTTGGTATTAGGAGTCAAACCGAGGGCCTCTTAAGTAATGTCCCCAATTCAGCAATTGTGAAATATAAATGTTGACAGTATACTGTAGAGCTAATTACATATGGAAATATGTATACTTAAAATATTACATGAGCTAGTAGGAGACAATAAAAGTAAACTATTGGGAGTGTTTTACATTACAAATAAGACAGCATGATATTATTTGAAAATGTAATGTGATAAGTTAAAGAGGTATTCTGTAAACTCCATGCAACCATAACTAGAACAGTACAGTAAAGCTAATAATTATACAAAAATACAATGAAATAACAAATGAAATACCAGACACTTGATTAATCCTAAATACACACACACACACACACACACAGATACACATATACACACACATACACATAACATACAATAGGTAGAAACCACAAAGGACAAGTATCAACATCAAAATACACGTAGGATATAAAAGGCCTGAGAAAACTGAATTAATCATTAGTATGTGTGTGAGCCTGTGACTGCATGTGTGCCATTGCACATGGGGGAGTCAGAGCTTAACTTTTAGGAGATGGTTCTTTCTTTACATTGTGGGATTCAGGGACAACCAAAACCAAGACAACTTGTTTCCTCAAAATCTATCAATACAAGATAATGGCTCTTAATAAAAAACACCTACATAAAATTTCTGAAAAAAAAATCAAAAGAATGACTATAAACATGCTCAAAGAAATAAATCAAAATACGAGCAAATAGTTGAATGAAGAAAGGAAGCCAACATCCAATATGAAAATGGAATGTGAAATATAGAAGAAAAAAGAGATGAAAAAATCAATAAAACCTCACCAATAAATAGAACAGAACACAGGGAAAATAGGCTATCAAGATTTGAAGACAAAGTAGAGGAATGGGTACATTCAGTTAAGAGCACTGATACTTTTTTTGTTTTAAATGTATGAATGGAAAGCACAAAGATCTTTGGGATATCATAAAATACCAAATCTTTGAAATAGAGACCTGGAAGAAGAACTGTTGGGAAGCTCCGCCCAGCCTCACTTCCCATTCCAGAGCCTATCCCAGAGAAAGCCCTACCATCTAACAGTTCCCCTGCCAAGCTCAGGACCACCAACAGGAGGCTATTTAAGGCCTGGCCCATAGGTCTGTCATGTGCTCTCCTGCTCTTTCTCCTATCTTCCAGAGAGTCACCTGAGAGTTGCTTCACTCTGTTTATTAAATCTGGATTTATTAATTCAGTTTGATTTGGCTTATTATTTTGGCAGAGAAACCCAATAACTGGGATCTAAATCTTATCAAGGACTACATATCAAAAATCTAAAAATATTTTCAAGTCAATTGGAGCAAAATATTTCCCAAATCTAGGGTAAAAAGAAGTCCATCTAGGTATAAGAAGCATGTAGAACACCAAATAGCTCCAGAAAACAAACTCCTCAAAGCATGTCATAGTCAAATACCAAATATCTAGAAAAATGACGTTGTACTGAAAGCTGCAAGAGAGAAACACCATGTTACGTGGTGTAGATGGAGGCCTCATAAAACAGCTGAGTCTTAATGGAAGCTTTTAAAAGTAAGAAGGGCTTGGAGTTATGTATTTTAAATTTGGAAAAATTACAAATGTGAAACAGACTGTGATACTTGGCAAAAATATATGTCATGATGTGAAAAGAAGAAAAATATTCCATGATAAAAGCAGGTTATAGGAGTTTATGACCAAAAAGCCACCCAACAGAAGATACTGGAAGTAATTTTTGGACTGAAAAGAATGGTAAGCATATCAAAGAGGCTAAAGGGTAGGGGAGTAAATGATGCTAGAACAACAGCTGAGAAAATGAGGATTAAGAAAAGACTAAACACTGCATCAACAGAATGACAGGAATTAATACACCTCTTTCAATAACAGTGTACATTAAAGGTCTTTATTTCCCAATCAAAAGACAGAAAATAAAAGATTGGATTAAAAAATTGGAATCATCTATTTTCTGCTTGTAAGAAACATACCCACCATCAAAGATATATATTAGTTTAGGGTAAAAGAATGGAAAAAGGTATTCCAAAAAAATAAATAGCAGGTATCACTATTCTGATCTGACAAAATAAACCTCAAACCAAAAGTAATCTAAAGAGAATAAGAAGATCCCTTTATTCCAATTGTATCAGTCTTGTCTTGGTATGGCAATAAAATACCTGGTAAGAAGTAAACGTAAAGGAGGGTTTATCTTGGCTCATGGTTCTATGAAACAGTTTATCTTGGAAGAGAAACCATGTGTTAGGATTACAAGATGACTGGCTGCACCATATCCTAGTCAGGAAGCAGATGGTGATATATGACTGCTCAGCTGGCTTTTTTTTTTTTTAACTCTGTCAAGGATTCCAGTCCATGCAATGGCACTGCCTAAATTTGTGGTAGTTCTTCCCATCTCAGTTAATCTAATGAAGTAAACCCTCATAGGGATGGCCAGAGGCTAACCTAATAAAGATAATCATTCATAAGTACGTACTTCCTAGATGTACTTCCTAGATGGTTTTAGATTTTATCAAATTAATCAATATCAACCATCACAGGGATCAATCCCAAAAGAGGATATTGCAATTCTACACATATATAAGTTGAACATAGGTAAGTTTAACTTCATAAAACACAAACTACTAGACACAAAGACACAATTTAACCTAGTCACAATAAGTAGTAAAGCAACTTTTGTACCCCACTCCCACCAACTGATAGATCATCTTAGTGCCATTCTCCCACCAGACAGAGAAATATTAGGATTAAATGGTATCTTAAATCAAATAATCTCAATAAACATCTATAGATATTCCACTCAAAAACTTATGATACACGTTCTTCTCAGCAGACCACAGAACTTTCTCTAAAATAGATCACATATTACACACAAAATAGTTGTAGCAAATATAGAACTCTTGAAATAATTCACCAAGTGAATAATTCATTTTATTCTATTTGATTACAGTGGATTAAGACTACAATTCAAGAGTAAGAATTATGGACAAACACAAACTCATGGAGATTAAACAACACACTATTGAGCAACAAATAGATCATTGAAGAAATAAAGATGGAAACAACAACAAAAATATCTCTGGAACCAGATGATAATGAAAACACAACATACCAAAACCTTTGGGACACAATGAAAATAGTACAAAGAGGGAAGCTTAGTGTCTACACTAAGAAATCGAAGAGATCTCAAATTAAAAATGTCATAATAGATCTTTGGGTCTTGGAAAAGTGAGAACAAGCCAAACACCAAATCAGCAGACTGAAACTAATGCAAGGACATAAATGAATGAAGTAGACTCTTACAATAACTACTTAAACAAGAGAGAGAAAAAACTGGTGTAATCTAGTTGACTAAATTTATGGAATACTGAACTCAGTAGCACTACAGCATACATTCTGCTCAAGTGCACTTGTATTGAGCCACAAAACAAACCTCAACGACAAATAACATACACACACACACACACACACACACACACACACACACACCACCTGTAAAAATATCTAGGACATGCTGTCTACATATATAGGAGTAAACTAGAAGTCAATAATGAAGCATATCTGGAAAGATATTTAGAAAATGAGTAGTTTCTGTTTAAAGATAAGTAGCATATTTAAAAACAAGTGATAATGACAATATGACATTAAAAATATGTGAAGTTAAATTAAAGAGAAATTTAAAGTGAAAAACATCTTTATTATAACAGTAAAAACAACAATCTACAGCTTCATACTTAGAAGCTACAAAAAATATCAAATTAAAACAAAATAAATAAAAATTGCATTAATAAACAGAAAGATAAAAATGGTTGTCATGGAAAATAGGCAAAAGCATTTAAGCTGTGATCCTGATCTTTGAAAAGATCAATAAAATGAATAGACTAACAGTAATAAAGATTGTAAATAAAAAGGGAAACTGCCTTGTTCAAGGTTGACATGGTGATATATGTAAAAAAAAAAAACAACCAAAAAAACCAGAAAACAAATTTATTAAAGCTCTATTAAAACTAACAAATAATTGTAACTGGGTCTGAAAATATAAGGGATGTATAAAAAGAAATAAGTTGGGAGGCTGGGAAGATACAGTTAAGGGCTAAGGCCACTCCTACAGAGAACCTAAGCTCACTTCCTAGCACCTGTGTAGGTTGGCTCACAACTACCTGTAACTCTAGCTTCAGGGAATCTGATGTTATAAGCACCCATATTCACATGCACATACACACACATAAACACACACATACACATAATTTAAAAACAATAAAAATGAAATCAAGTTATATATTAAATTGGAAAATAAAATTTAAAATATCAATATCATTTATAATATCATTGAATAGAAGAAAAATAATAAGATGGGGATGTAGTTCACTGGTAGAGGACTTGCCTTGCATGTACAAGTACTAGATTTGATTCTACCACCGATCTCTCAGAAAAGAATAGTAATAAATATCATAAAACACATGCAAAACTATGCACTAAGGTACGATGAAAGTAATCTTAAAAAGGCTAAAATAAACATAGTTATATCTTACAGGTACTGATAGATGCATTTAAGATATTAATTCTATACAATTGAGGTAACAAAGCGAAAATAATTTTGAAAACTAAGCACATATTTGAAGATTTAATGCCTTGAATTTAAGTCCTGACTGAAATTCTCCTCTATCCAATACAGCATGGCTTTGATATAAGGATAGACACATAGACCAAAAATCAGGAATAGAAATAGCCAGCAAACATAACCTATGTGTTCAGTTGAAATCTAACAAAGACAGTATCATAATCCAATAGGGAAAATGACATACTTTCAACAAATGGTGCTACAGAAGTTCAATATCTTTATGGGAAAAAGATGGCATCTCAAACCTTCTTGTACTCCTTCTACAAAAACTAATTGAAATGGGGTATATGTTTCATTTAAAAGTGAAAACTACTCTGTTTTGCTTTTTGTTTTTGTTTTATTTTAATTTTTTGGTTTGCTATTCTTGCTTTTTGGTAATGGAGATTTAGCTGAGGGCCCTGTGCCTGGTCAGCATCCACTCTACCTCTGAGCTACATCCATAGTCCCTTAAAACTATCACTTCTTGTTCAGAATACAGCAACATATACTACAACTATCTCTTGAAGAACACTGAGGAGAATCTTTACAACCTTACAACACACAATTCTAAGATAGGACATGAATGCAAATCATAAGAGTTAATAAATTAGATCTCATCCAAATTAAAATATATTACTTTAGAAAAGTAAGTATGCTGGGCAGTGGTGGCACATGCCTTTAATCACAGCACTCGGGAGGCAGAGGCAGGTGGATCTATGTGAGTTTGAGGCCAGCCTGGTCTATAAGAGCTAGTTCCAGGACAGTCTCCAAAGGTACACAGAGAAACTCGGTCTTGAAAAACAAAATAAAACAAACAAACAAACAAAAAGAAAAAGCAAAACACACACTAGGAGAAAATATTCACACAGCATATATGTGAAAGATTTCTAACTAGAGTATATGCAGAACACCCAATTCAAGCAAATTTTTAGCTGAGGTAGAAGGATCACAAGTTCAATCCAGCTTAGGCTACACAGCAATGTTCATATTAACCTGGGCTACACAGCAAGACCTTGTCCCCCCAAAAACCAAAGGGTAAAAATAGCTAACATATTTGTTAGACTCTTTATGAAAGAAGATATCCAGCCTGGTGTGGTTGCTTGCGTCATAAATCTCAGTACCTGGGAGGCAGAAGCAGGTGAGTCTCTGAGTTCTAGTGAGTTCCAGAACAGATTTGCATAAGACTACATAAGACCTTCCAAAACAAAGCAAAATGAATGATTTCCATATGGACAAAGACTACCTCAAGTATTGACAAGAATGGGAACGGCATGCATCCACTTTAGAATACAAGCATATATTTCTTTTTTCCCCTGGGTATTTGGGGGAAAACTGAAAAGCTGAGGAATTTAAGATTTACAACATGATGATGACCAGATATGCACTGTAAAATGACCACTGCCTCATTGGTCTCTGTGACTATGGGAGACAAGTGTGTATTCTCTTGGAAAATGTCAAGCACACAATTGTTGTGCTGAAGTTTCCTGAGATAAAACCCTTCCACCTTGGAGGGACACTTCTCACAACAGGATGTTTACAGGAAGGTGAAGCAACAGGATGTACTAAGGGGAGAGAAGCACTCAGGAAAGCTCCTTAGACCAGGAAGTAAACACCCCAATAGCTTCAGAAGTCCCTGAAAATGAGCAGTCAGTCCTTCCTCAAGTCCACATAAACTAAAGGCTAAAGTCACCCTCAGGTGAGCCAGGGCATAAAGAAGACTCAGGCTGGTCACCTGGAAGAAGCCGAGAGTGGTCAATTATCCTGAAAAAAGCAGACTTGCCAAACTTCCTAGAAGGAACAAAGATCCTCTGAGCCCCTGGGAAAGGACACTGTCTAACCTATTGAGCTGCCCACAGTCTGTGCAGTGTGCTCTGGGTTCCAAGTTTTTGTGAACTGTCATCCATGCTGGGTGAGGCAGTTATCTTTGAGTAATCCCTGCTCCTGTAAGTAACCCTTCACCCATATTCCTTTAAGTAGCACTGATAAAAGTGGTTCACCAAGTTGGACTTTGGTAAGGTCCAATTTGTTCTGTCTTCTGTTCCCTGTGTGTAGTTATTTCGTTCACATCTCCCCAGGAATAGTGTCACACGACAATACATTCTTATTAGATGTATATGATATAGCTACAGGATTTATCTATCACATAACTGAGTTTATACTTGGTGACCAACATTTCTCCATCTGTTACTCTCCTTCCAAGGCTTGCCATAATCAGCCACATTTTTATGAGAATTTTAGCACATACATATAAATGATGTCATGTGCTATCTATGTCTGTGCCTGGTTTATGTCATTATGCAAAATATCTTTGGGTTTGTTCATGTCAGAGCAAGATTTCCTTGTTTTATTTTTTTGTCCAATTTTTAAAATTAAAATATAATTACATAATTTCCCCCCCACACACACACACTTTTTTCCAACTCCTCCCATGCCCCAGACTTTCTTTCAAATCCATGGCCTCTTATTATTTATTATTGTTGTTATACACACACACACATATGTATATACATATATATATGTATGTATATATACAAATAAATACATAATTGTAACTTACCGAGTCTGTTTAGTGCTGCTTATATGCATATATTTTAGGGCTCACCACTTGGAATTAGATGATCATTTAGTGTACCCTATTTATGGGAAAGATGAGTTCTCCCTCTCTTAGCAGCTTTTAATTGTTTACAGCTCTTAATCTAAGGGTAAGGCTATAATATTAAGTTGGGAGCATCACCCCAGACCCTGGCAGTCATCCATGGAGTGCCAATGGAGCAAAAGGCTCCATCTCAGGGCCCTCCCCCTGGGAGGTGTGTAGTAATTGAAGTGGCGGGGCTGAGTCCCCCGCCCCACGTTGGGCGCCATCTGTAGAAATATGAGTGGTGGGGCTGCTCCCCAGCACCCCGCTGCCCGCATGGCTAGCTTTATACCCTAAATAATTACACGGACACTGTATTCTTTTAAACACTGCTTGGCTCTTTAACTTTAGCCCTTTTCTCGGCTAACTCTCGCTCCTGGACTAATCCATTTCCAATCATGTGTGTCGCACCCCAAGGTGCGCTTACCAGGAAGATTCTAGCCTACGTCCATCCTGGGTCGGAGCTTCATCGCGTGTGCCTCAGAGAACAGAGCTCTCGCCTCTGCCCGCTAGAGTATCGTGTCTCTCTGAGGCGTCTGCCCCTGAGAGGAGAGCTGTCGAGTCTGTCCTCACTTCCTCTTCCACCCAGCATTCTGCTCCGTTCACTCCTCCCATCTACGTTCTAACCTATCAGGGCAAGCAGCTTCTTTATTTAATTAACCAATGGCCTTCCTCCATCAGAGGTGCCTTGGCCAGGACTCCAGCTCCCAGCCTGCCAAGCGCTGACCCCTCTCCCAGGGAGGGTCAGGATCACTCCCACAGGCTATCTAGGCTAGCACTGGAAAAAGGAACATGTGGTCTCCGGGATTTGCCTGGGCTCCTCTTCCCACAATGCTGTCTCTGTCCACCCAAGAGTGCTGCATTTATTAAACGTGGGCATTTTAATTTGGTCTAATCTGGTCTAATTGGAGTTATTTGTATTGGCGGAGTAGCTTTTCTTAAGATTAAACCAAACCTTAGGTGATTTATTCCATCTACGTTGGCATGTCAAGAGCTGTTGTCATTGTTCAGGTCTTGGTTTAACAGCCATATTGTTCTTTTCCATTTTTCATTATGTGTATGTAAATTATCTATGGATCTGTGAATGTAGAGCAGTATCCCCCAGACTCAAGAAGAAGGTGTCAGAATCCGTGGAATTGGAGATACAGGCAGTAGTTAGCTGCCCAACATGGGTGCTGAGACCTGAGCCTTAAAAATTAAACAAAGGGAGATAGCACAATGGTTAAAAGCATGGACTGTTCTTGCAGAGGACCTGGATTTAGGTCTCAGGCTATTGTGGATAAATCTGTAATGAACATGAAGTGTAGTTGTATCTTTGAGATAATGACATGTCCCTGCACACACACACACACACACACACACACACACATACACACACACGACACAGAAGCTTTATTTGTAATAGTAAAAGACTATATACATATGTCTCAAATACCCATCTACCATTGAACGAGTATCATATTAACATTATATAATTATATTATTATAACATGCATATAAACACATGCATACCATACATATATGAAAATAAAAATTAAATTAAAAATAGATCAACATTTGCCTGAGAGCAGGGTTAGGACTAATAGAATTAAACTCTCAAGAGGAGTGAAGGGAATTTAACTGTAAAAGGGTATAACTTTTAGAATTAGAGAAATGTTTTCTACTTTGGTTGTAGCATTTATATGATCATTAATAATATTCAAATTATATAGTTATAATTATACATTCTGTTCTATGCAAGATATACTCAATGTTGAGTTAAAAACAAAATATAACATATTAAAGTATAAACTCTAAGCTTCTAATTTTTCTGGTTAGTATTTGTATGTATATGGATGCATCTTGAAACATCTTTCTTTCAGTATTAGATCTTTCACATCATTAATTTAAAAAAATCTAGCAAAACAACTTACCAATATAATTTTTTGACATGGAAACCTCTCTTACTTCAATATGAACAGAGCCTCTTGGTATCTGCACCACTTCCATATAACCTGGAATACAGAGGATTGCCAGCAATAAGCAGCTACCTAGAAAATGAGTGCTTAGCAGCCATTTAATATTAGCAATGATTTTTATTCTTTCATTTCTTCTTTGACTTTGTACTTCATAATTGCAAAGGAAAAACAAATTTCCAGTGGGTCTATGAAGAGAAAAATGTTTAATTGGGGGGTGGGAGGGAGATTGAGATAAAGTATGACTATGTAGCCCTTGGTTGGCCTGGAACTATGTAGACCAGGCTAGCCATGGACTCATAGAGATCTGCCTGCATCTGTCTAATTTTTTCTACAATCATCTCGAGATATTTTACAGCCTTAACATGTGTGGTAATTGTTCCGTATTTCTTTTTTCAACATGTTCTTCTCACACCAGTGCTCTCTGGGTTATCACAGTTTAAAGAAACATGGTGAGTTGGAAGTGGTAAGTGTCATCTATAGTCATAGCTACCCAATGAGGATGTAAGAATAGGATCACTTCTGCCTGGGCATTCAGAATCAAAGAGGGTAATTTAAGTGAGAGGGATGGAAGTGTGGCTCAGTGGCAGAACATTTGCCTAGCATGAACAAAAGTTTATTTTCAGTCCTTAAATCTTCCTCACAGAAAGGCTAACTGAAGTAAAAAGAACATTCTTTAAACATCTTCATGAAGCTCCATTTAACATGTAAGAGACTGGAAGGACCACTGTCTGGGGAGAGGGTACTGCTGGCCCACATCAACAAGTTTTCAGCAGGTAGGAAAGGGAAAGCAAGAGTCTTTACTACTGCAGTTCACCAGAGGAAGAGTTGTTTCCATACTCACCTCCTCTGGGCAATGAGTCATTGAAGAACCCTTCAATGGCATCACAGGTGCTTCCATCCCCACCACAGACTCGGCACCTATCTTCCCTAGCATCAGATCCCAAAATATTATCACAACCTACATGCTGAAAATAAAGAATATTCAGTGTGTCAAAAGGGGAAATTTTTGGAATTATAACTAATAAATACATATAATTTAATTGTTTACTTGTATTTCCAGTAAAGGAAATCAAAATAGGAAATACTTTCCCATTTAATGTCATTCTCTAGTAAGTACAGCTAACATTTCTAAATACCTAAACAAAAAAGAAAATTGATTACTTAGAAACATGACTGTTTCTAACCTAGATCTCTCTTTGATTGATACAATGTTCTAATCCTTTAAAATATTATAATTTATTAGTAATGGACTAACTCTTTCAACCCCAGTCTAGAAATTCAAGAACTAGAAAAGATGATTCATGGATCTCTGTAGAGTTCTAACAGTGGGTCCCACTGAGCTCATCCTCTGCAGGGATCTAATAGAGAGGACCCCATGAGCTCATCCTCTGTAGGGATATAACAGAGAGGACCCCATGAACTCATCCTCTGTAGGGATCTAATAGAGAGGACCCCACGAGCTCATCCTCTGTAGGGATATAACAGAGAGGACCCCACGAGCTCATCCTCTGTAGGGATATAATAGAGAGGACCCCATGAGCTCATCCTCTGTAGGGATATAATAGAGAGGACCCCATGAGCTCATCCTCTGTAGGGATATAATAGAGAGGACCCCATGAGCTTATCCTCTGTAGGGATATAAGAGAGGACCCCATGAACTCATCCTCTGTAGGGATATAACAGAGAGGACCCCATGAGCTCATCCTCTGTAGAGCTCTAACAGAGGGTCCCACTGAGCTCATCCTCTGCAGAGATTTAACAGAGGGTCCCATGAGCTCATCCTCTGCAGGGATCTAATAGAGAGAGTTCCATGAGCTCATCCTCTTTAGGGATGTAACAGAGGGTCCCACTGAAACCTACTGTCTGCCATTCCTAAACCATGACCTCTTTCAGGCAATTGTTAGTGCTAGATGCTAATTATGAAGTTCATACCTGAGTAAGATTTTTAAAAAGAAATATCTGTTTCTTGATTAGGAATCAAATTGGCATAAACAAAAGGAGACATAAGCATGCAATTTAAGAAGCTAAAATTTCACCTTTCAATTTTGTATTTAATTACAAAAATAAGGGCTTTTAACATATATATGGCATACATTTTGGTGTCTTAATTTGTATATATGCAATTTAGCCATTGGCACTAAAACAATTTTAAAATAAAATTATAAGTATATTTGTTATCTAAAAACTGTTAGAAAATATATTTAACTTTAAGATGCTAAAGTACCTATACAAATATACATAAGTAAATACATCTCTCTTTTTTTCTTTACATGTACACACACACTTATACACAAATGCATGCAGACATACACATTCACATACATGTGTATGCGTTAACTGTATCATTAGATCTAGAGACATTTTATCAAAAGGGACTGGGAAATTATGAAGTTAAGCAAAACATTGGTTTTATCTCTTCTTTCTCAGTTTGCATCACTTAGTAATGTGCCTCTTTTCAGAGTAAAACAAGCAAAACAAGTTATGAGAACAGTGGTTTTGTGGCTTTTCTTATTATGATAAGATCCATGGATTTGATCTGACCCTTTCCAAGTTGTCTGGCTAATGCTAAAGTAAATGCTTTAATAAGACTGACTGTGTAATGAAAACCATCATAATGCTTCAAAAGGAGATAAAGTAGGTGGAACATAGCTATTTCACACTTTCTGAAAAAATTATACTATGAAATATATAAAGTCTTCCAGTACGAACATATGGTAGCCACATGAAGAAGAGTTGAATTCTTATTCCCTCTCTTTTCTATTATTTTTTTATAAACAGAACGGGAGGATAATGTAAATTAAAGACCAAAAAATGAATACCGTTGGCAATTATTATAAATGCAATTAAAATTCCAGAAGAAATCACCTTTTGCATGGTTCTGCAGTATGTGAATGGGTCATTCTGTGTGTGTGTGTGTGTGTGTGTGTGTGCGCGCGCGCGCGCGCGCGCGTGCGCGCGCACTGCTGTATTGCTGATCTTCGTTGGAATTGAATTTATTTAAAATCTAGCTTTAAAAAATTGAACATAAGGCCAGGCAGTGTTGGTGGACACCTTTAATCCCAGCACTTAAAGAGAAAGACAGGTAGATCTCTGTGAATTTGAGGCCAGCCTGGTCTACAAAGCACGTTCCAGGTCAGTCAGGGCAACTCTGTCTCAAACAAAACAAAATAAAAAAATTGAACATAAAGCCCAAGATAAGCTACTATTTGGGGAAAAAACAAAGTTCTTAAAGATGCCAACAAAGAGAAGTCAAATCTGAGCCACCTTGCATTCTCCGTTGATACAGATGTCCAGTGAGTCAGCATTGCACTGGGTTCCGTCTATGACCGCAGGGGCCCGCTCAGTGTAGAAATTGTAGCCTTCAGCCAGGCAGTTTAATGCACAAGGTTTGACCCCACCTAGACAAACAAAACATAAGTGAAGAAAGTGGAGCTATTCTCCTAAGAATAATAATGACATTCTTATCAAATCGACATTTCATGTATACACTGGCCCAGAGTGTACACTTTAGTGTATAGACTTCTGCACTTTTAAAAAACCTTTGTGTTTTGTTTTTTTTTTTTCTTGTATACACAGCATAAAGGAGTACCTGCTGAGTAGCCTTGTGCTTTAAGCCTTTCAAGTGCACCCACTATATATTACAATAAATCTTAGGTCAAGTGAATCACAGTGAAAGTCACTGAATTTTTTTAAGTATGAAAAGGGAAGTGTTTTTTTTTTTTTAAAGAAAAAGAGCTAAGGACATAAAATTTTAGGAGATATGAACAATAACTTTTAGAACCAATAAGAATTCTGTTATATATTCTGCCAAATCCCATACGAAAACTCTGCTGTCAATCAACCAGGGGTACTCATTATTAAAACAAAACTAAATCTCTACATGTCTTAAAAAAATCATACTCAAAGGAGCTGGAGAATAGTGCTGTGAGATCAGCAAAACAGTGATAAAATTAACAATGGCATTACATTTATGCAATTTTATTAGATTAATAAAGGAAGATAATGTAAAATATTAGATTTTAGTAATTAAAATAATATATAGTATGTTTTGTGAAAAACATAATAATGGTGATTTTAGCAACTTAGAAATGTATGTGTGCACATATGTGTATGGAGCACATATGCCACAGTGTGTTTGAGTGTGGTTGTCAGAGGACAACTCATGAAAGTCATTTCTCTCTTTTTACCATGTGGGTCCCAGGGATCACACTCAGGTCATCTGGCTTGGCAACTGAGCTATCTTGATGGCCCAGACATATTTATTTTTATGGTTAATGTGGAAAAATAAACAAAAATCAGCAATCATTGTATCATGATTTTATAATATATTGAAAAAAACAGATATAAATGTGGTTTTACTGGAATGGAAATAGCACATGTAAAAACTGTATAAATAAGTGATTACTGATTAAGGTTACAAGTTAAAGTACTTTTATAGCTTTATTTCACAATGTTTAAAACACTAGTTTTATTCTAGTTAGGCTGACAAACTTTTTTTTGAAGTAAAGACCATTGCTTCTAACAAAGAAAATAAAGCACACAATTAAAATTATATTCCGGGGTTTCAATAAAGTTCTTAGAAACAAGGTTTCCAAAGGGTGAAAGTAAGTAAAGGAAGAAAGCAAAGTGCATGCTAGGTTCAATAATAAATTAAAGCACATTCCACTAACAAGATCACTGCTCTATGATAAGGATGCACCAATGTTGTTAGATTTTCTTTAAGTCAAGATGAAAGCACAGATTCTCTCAATTTAAATGCTTCTGGTTTTTTTAGAGGTACCAAACTGTTCTCTATACTATGGTTGGTACCTGAAGATGGTGAAGCAGAAGCAGCCTCCGTGTGGCACAATGGATGAGAAAAATCAGGGGAAAAATAAATAATCTCTGTCTCCAAGATGGAATAATTGGAAGACCACTGGGAATCACAAAGGGAGGACAAGTGAGCTGAAAGTGAGGAGAAACAGACGGGCAGTGTGGGTGTGGGGTTGGGGACTAGCAAACCACCTTATCCTAAGTAGGAGAAGCAGAACCAGAAGCCCCAAGCCAAATAGGTTTGCTTTCTTCTCTATTAGTCACATTGGGGATTATTCACTGAAATAAGAACTAAATAAACCAGAGATATCCAAACAGATAGTCAAATTACAACACAGAAACAGAAGAAACATGAGCAAGCATGACATGACACCTCTAAGAGATCACAAACTTTAATTATTAAATCTAATGATACTGAAATATAGAAATGCCAGTCCAAAGAAAAAAGTCAAAACTACTTCTAAAAGTAATAAATGACTTCAAGAAAACAAGCAAGCAGCAAGCAGACGAGTAAAGAAAATAATTCAGGATGTAAGATAAGAATGATAGGAGGGGGAGGGGAGGGGAGTATGGGGAGTGGGGGGAGGGGGAGGGAAAAGGGAGGTGGGGAGGAGGCAGAAATTTTTAATAATAATAAAATTAGTTTGGGAAACCTGAGATTTTAATATTGCAAAATTTTGATGTTATTTATTAAAATGTTTTAAAGTTAAAAAAAAAGATAAGAATGATAGAAGTATAGAGGGAAATTTGCAACATGGATGAGAAACACAGGAAGGAAACTGAGATGGACATTCAGGTATGATACATGAAGTTCTTCAACAAGGTTCAACCGAAGATTTCACAGAGATAAATTATTATCGGGCTTTGGATGTAGCTCAGTGATAGTGTGTTTGCCTAGTATATGTTAGGTACTGAATGAAATCCCTGGTACCACAAAAACAAAAAGGCTACCAAAAGTCAAAGAAAAAAGTGCTGAAAGCAGCAAGAGGAGGTTTTATACAAGAAAACTCCATAGGTCTTTCTATGCATTCCTATAAACAAATATGTGAGAGCAAGATGATAGATCCAGAGTGTTGAAAGAAAAACACTGCTAGCCATGCATATTTTATCTGATAATGTCTTCTTCAGAAATGTAAGTGTGACCAAGATTTTACAAGGTGTGTAAGAAGTGAGGGACTTCATAATCACAAGAGGAATCACAGCAGAAAAAAATGCCAAAGGTAGTTCTTCAAAATGAAATAAAGAGCTCCTAATTAGTAACATCAAAGTACAAAAATTACAGCTAAAGGTAAGTATTCTATTGAATTCAGAATAATATTAATACCATAATTCTGAAATAATGGAAAACAGGCAAAAATATTTAAACCATCTATAACTATTATTTGTTAATAGATACTGCGGTGGTTAATCTCTATTGTTTACTTTGCTGGATTAGAATCATCATGGAAGTATGCCTCTTGGGTTATCTATGAAAGTGTTTCTGGAAAAGTTTAACTGAGCAGGGCAGGCCCAAACTGAATATGGACAGCATCATCAAATGTGTCAAAGTACGAGACAGAAGACATGGAGAAAGCCAGCTGAGCATGAACATTAATTTCTCCTGTGGGGGTTTGAATAAGAATGGCCCCAAAGGCTCAGATATTTAAATGCTTAGTCACCAGGAAGTGGATGTGGCCTTGTTGAAGGAAGTGTGTCATTGGGGGTGGGTTTTGAGGTTTCAAAAGGCCATGCCAGACCCAGTCTCTCTCTGCCTAAGGATCAAGATGTAACTCTCAGTTACTACTCCAGCACCTGTCTGCCATGCTCCCCACCATGATGATAATGGACTAAACCTCTGAAAGTGTGAGCAAGCCTCCATTTAAATGCTTTCTTTTATAAAAGTCACCTTGGTCACGATGTCTCCTGACAGCAACAGAACACTGATTAACACATCTCTCTACTGCCTAAGGACAAAATGTGGCCAGATGCCACATGATCCTGCCAATAGGCTTTCCTCAAACTGTCAACCAAAATAAATCCTTGTCTTATGGAGTATTTTGTCACAGCAATAAAAAAAAACTTACACAAACACACACACACCAAACACACAGACATACACATACACATAAAATGTGTAAATGTTGTAAAATGTGGCATTATAAACAGAAGTCAAGGGAGTTAAAGTGTATAAATTCTCTATGCGATCAAATTTAGATTATTGTCAACTTAAAATACATCACTATAATAATAAAATATTTCATGTAATCCACAAAGCAAAACTTTAGTAAATATACAGAAGAGAAATGCAAATGGGATTAAAAGAATCTATAAAACAGTCAAAATAACTGACAAATGGTAATAGAAAGTCTTTGTTATAAACATTTATTTTAATTTTAAAGGTGCTTAAATTCATTAATTAAAAGATGCAGGGAACACTGAATGAATTTAAGAAAAATTTAAAAAGACTCAAGTCTATATACTTGTACATATAAGCCACTTCAGATTTAGAAACACATAAACTGTAAGAAAAAACATGGAAAAATTCCATGCAAGTAGAAATTAAAAGACAGCAGTAGGAACTATATCAGAAAAAAAAAGGACACTGAGTGAAAACAAGCAAAGTAACAAAGAAAGAGATTATAAAACAATACAGTAGTTAATTAAGTAATTGCAAATTACATTTGCAAATACATATACATTCACCATCGGAGCACCAATACACATAAAACAAATGTCAACAGATCTAAAAGGAGAAATATACATTGAGACAATAAAAGGGGATTTTGATATTCCACTTTTAGCAATGGGTAAATCATCTAGACAGAAAAGCAATACAGAAATGTTGGAGTTGATCTTATTGTAGACAAAATAGACACAGCACACTTCATTCAACTATATTAAAAGGTATTTTTTGGAGTGTGTGCAAAATATTCTTTAGAGTACAAAATAGATTAGAATACAAAAAAATCAATTAATTTAAGATTATAATAACATCTAGAATCCTCTTCTAGCAGCCATGATTAAGTAGGACTTATGCCAGGGAAAAAAGTATGGTCCAAGATATACAAGCCAATAAATCTATAACATCAATATTAAAAAACCAAGGACAGAAACCTCAAATGATCATCTAAATCAATACAGAAAAAATTGTCAAAATGCAACCAACTTCTCAATATGAAAACTCTCAATTAGGAACAGAAGGAAAACATTTTAACACATTAAAGGCCATCCTGATAAATCCATAGCTAACATACCCCATAATTGAGAAAAGTTAAAGACCTTCCCTCTAACTGATGGAGGAAAAGAGGTGCTCATTCTCATCACCTCGCATGAACACAGTCTAAGAAATATGACCCTAGAAAGAAAAGGAGGCAAAAGGCATCCTAACTGCACAGTAAGAAAACTGATTGCTCCCACTGTGATTAGAGAACCCTAGACTCTGCACAAAAATCCTGTTAGAGATAATAAGCAAAAAAACGAAAAATCATTCCCAGAATTCTTACAGAATCAGAAAAGACAATGAATAGCCACAGAAATCTTGAGCAAGAATAAAGCTGATTTCACACTGTATTTCAGAACTGAAGAAATCAGAATCGAGTGGTGATTTCTAAAACAGGCCATGCAACAATAAAACATAACAGAAGCCTGTGAAATAAACCCATGCATACAAAGCAAGTGATCTTCAATACATTTGACAAGAATGCATAAGGATAATCTCTTAAATAAGTTGTGGTTAAAAAAAATCAGAAATTCATGTGGAAAAAACTGAAATCATAGCCTTATCAGACACCACACACAGAATTCCCAAAATGGATTAAAGACTTAGAGGGGAGAGCCAGAGCTATAAAACAACCAGAAGAGAACAAGAATAATATTCCATGACATTGGCTTTGGCAGTAGATTTTTGGAAATGACACCAATAGCATAAGCAGAGATGCCAGAATAAACAATTGGGGCTATATAAAAGTAAAATACTTTTTAAAACTGAGAAAGTAATCCCCCAAATGAAAAGATAATCTGTGGAATGCTAAAAAGTATACGCAAGGCATGCATGCAGTAAGGGTCAATACCCAGAATTTATAAGGAACAGGAAAATTTAGCAAAAACAAGAAATAATCTAGTTAAAAATTGATCTCAATTAAATAAAATAGACACTTTTCCCTCAAGAGAGTATACCCAAGAGAGGCCCTATCACACAACAAAAGTATATGCTGAACTATGTTCATAGCAGCATTGTTTGTAATAGCCAGAACTGGATGAAGAAAGTATGGAATAGATAATATATATATATATTAGAGTACTACTCAGCAGTAAAAAACAAGAACTTCTTGAATTTTGCATGCAAATGGATGGAAATAGAAAACACTATCC
>NW_004949109.1:4033154-4035946 GCF_000317375.1 Microtus ochrogaster | reverse complement strand
GAGCTGAAAAATAAAAAAAGAATAAATATATATGGCCCATAGGTACTTGGGAAAGTGTGTTTTTTTTTTCCACTAAGCACTAGAAAACAGTTGCCAAAATCACAGTGAGCTCTTACCTCACAACTACCAGAAACCTATTGGTTAAAAGTCACAGAATAAGAGGTGGTGGCAAAAATTTTGAGAAAAGGGAGTCTTTCCACATCATTGCCAGGAGCGCAAGTTAGTAGTGGCATAAAGGAAAACATTATAGAGGTTCTTCAAAGATTAAAGGCAACACTACATTACATCCTAGCACTTTGGCTTTTGGGTAAATCTCCAAAGAATATAAAATTGCTATCTCAAAGCTTTCACTAATTCTCATTTCCACTGCTGTATTATTTCACAAAAGCCATAATATAAAGAGAACCCTAGTGTTTCTCAACAGGTGAATAGATACAGAAATGGTGAGATATACAAGCAGACACAATATATTTTAGACATGAACATGTATAATACAAGAATACCTGAAATTCAGCCTTCTTAAAGAAATAATTCCTAACATTTGAGACAATAGAAAAACTTAAAAAACATTATTATAAGTGAAATAGGCCATTACAGAAAGACAAATCTTGTGTGATTTCACCTAAGTAGAATCTAAAAAGTTCAAGCTTAGAAAAGCAGAAGGGAGAAAGATGGTTATCAGAAACTGGCTAAGATGGAAAAAATTTTTGTCAAAGGGTAAAAAATTAAAATTTTAAGAGAAATTCTGGAAATATTGTAGTTCATAGTAATGTATGAATACTAGAAATTTGTTCCATACACGTAAAATTTGATTCAGGTCTTAGGCCTTCTCCACACATAAAAAGGAAGAAATGTAGGCAGAGACTGCCTGTTGGTTCATGGCTGCCCAGACCTGAATAATCAACCAGAAGCTGTAGTAATTATAACACTGCTTGGTCTTCTTATTAACTAACTCTTACATCTTAAATTAACCCATTTCTATTCAACTGTGTATGGGCACCAGGCTGTGGCTTACTGGTAAGGATCTGGCGTCTCACTCCCCCTGGAAGCTACATGGCATCTGTCTGACTCCGCCTACTTTCTCTCTATATCTGTTTGGACTTTCCACCTGCTTTACTCTATTAAGCCATTGACCGAAAGAGCTTCATTAGTAACCAATGGGAATAAAGCACATTCACAGCACACAGAGGGGATGCCACATCAGAGACCCATGTGAATCAGTGATAGCTAGTTCACTTAGAACTATTTTACATCGTACACGTGCATAAAAACATCATCTTAGCCTATGTACAATTTATCAATTATTCCTCAAGGAAGCTAATGAAAAAGGGGCATAATTATTCATGAAAGAAAGACCCAGGGGGCCAATAAGATGGCTCGATGAATAAAGGTGCTTCTTTTCTTGTGACCTGAATTTTACCCCTGGAACTCAGAGTGGAAAAAGAGAACTGACTCCCACATATTTGTCCTTTGATCTCCACACAAAAGCCAATACATGCACATAACAGCACTTTCACATACATATACACACATACTGATAGGAAGTAACTTTACAAAGAGGGGACTGGAGATGACTCTTTAGTTAAAGACCTTATCAACCAATTAGCTTAAATTATAGCTCATTACAAATTTAGAGCTAATACTCTATGCAACAGATATAAAAATAGCAAACATTAAATCTCTGAGTAATTTCAGATATTTCTGAGATAATCTTATATGTATATAAACCTAAGAAAATATATTCAAAAACAAGAAGAAGCTGAGCCATATAATCAGCACAGACTGAACATACTTCTGCCTACAGCTGGTACAATAGGAGCAGAAAAAAAGATTAGAAAGAATACAAACGATTACATTCCACTCTCAAGCAGGCTGCCCTCACGAATATGTACGAAAACACTGTATCCAATAATCGCAGAAAACAGACCAGTTTTACACACACACACAGAGCGCTCATGGGGAATACAGGAAATTCACTGATCCTACTGTGACTAAATAATAGAAACTCTCAAGGAGTCCCTAAATGTAGAGGCAAAAGAGATAGGTGTCATCATGAACATATATGAAAGAATAAAAACCAAAAAAAAAAAAACTCACTGGTAAAAGAGATGTACAGATGAATCAAATTTTATCACTGTGAAAAACCACCAAACCACAAGGCTAAAGAGTATAAGAAGTAAGGATATGCCATCAGATCACAAGGTAATTGACAAAATGACTGAATCAAGTCCTTATCAAAAATGACCTTGAATTGACTAATATCTGTAATAAAAAGACTTAATGTAGTTGAGTAGATTTTTAAAAAGACTTGTCAATATTCTTTTTACAAGAAACTCCCTTCACTAGTAATGATACATACAGATGTACATAAAAAGCTAAAAAGAAAGACTTCATACAAACAGAAACCAAAAGTGAACAGAAGTAGCTATATTTTCATCAGCAAACAGACTTTAATTTGAAAACCTATAAAAGGAATCATGGTCACTATATAGTTCTAATGAATAGACCATCAAATAAGAGGAAATAACAATAATAAATAAATAAATCCAGTCTATAGCATCCAATTCCACAATACAGCAAATGGACCTGATAGACATCTACAGAACATTTCATCAATATCTAGGAAATACACATTTTTATAGCATAGGGAACATTCTCAAGGATAGACCAACAAAATCTATTAAAACTGATAGGTAAATTAACTAATATTGGGGTAGATAAAATGCAATCATAATTACCATAGTCTTCCTCTGCACTCTTATTCTCTTTCCTACACACACCACACACACACA
>NW_004949109.1:4032483-4033019 GCF_000317375.1 Microtus ochrogaster | reverse complement strand
AGGGGGGATACATTTAAATTATATGGTGTAGGCCTGTAGGCTACAAAACAAGACCTTGCTGCAAAAATTATAATAATAAAATAAGCAAAAAATGCAATAATAAACTAACAAGGGGTGTGTGGCAGCATGCAATGATATCCCAGTACTTTTGAGAGTGAGGTAGGAGGATCATGAGTTTGTGCTCAGCCTGAGTTACAAAGAAAGTCCCTATTACAAATAAAACCAAAACAAATGGTCAAATAACCTAATTTAAAAATGGGCAAAAGGCTAGATATCTCTTACCTTCACACAGATACTATCTCATCTCAGAGCAGATATCTTTAAAAATGCAAAAATTAACCAATATTAATATGGTGTGAAGAAAAGAGCTCTTAGGCATGATGGCTAGGGATGTAAATTCATATAGCAATTATGACAAATAAAATGGAAATGCATCAAACAATAAGAAGTAGAATCATGATAGAAAGCCAATAATATT
The DNA here is from genome assembly GCF_000317375.1 of Microtus ochrogaster. Taxonomy (NCBI): domain Eukaryota; kingdom Metazoa; phylum Chordata; class Mammalia; order Rodentia; family Cricetidae; genus Microtus; species Microtus ochrogaster. The sequence goes on along the minus strand of NW_004949109.1, from coordinate 4,032,541 downwards.
AATACTGTCTATGTTAAAAGGAGCTGAGATCCTTGATCAAAAACACACCTGCAGAGCA
>NW_004949109.1:4009606-4027647 GCF_000317375.1 Microtus ochrogaster | reverse complement strand
AAAAAAAAAAAAACACACCTGCATATATGCTCATTACAGCACTACTCTCTACCGAACAAATGAAATCAATAAAGATGCCTGCTGATAGATGATTGAAGTTTTTAGTGTGGCATGTAAACTTGGTGGAATATTATTCATCTATGGAAAGAATGAAGCACATCATTTGTAACAACACTGATAGAACTAGAATACATTATATTGGAGTAAATAAGACAGGCAGACAAAGGTAGATGTCACATGTTCACATTCATCTGTGAAAGAGAAAAAGTTGATCACATTGAATGAACGATGGTCACTCTAAGATAGAAGAAGTTATGGGGCAAGGGAAATGGAGAAAAGTTGGATAACAGATGTCAGAATAGGAGAAATTAGTTCTTCCAGTCTCTGTAAGACAACTATGTCTATGACAACTTGTTATATGCCTCAAAATAATTAGAGAAGAGTTTGAAGGCCCTTAACACATAAATAATAATAGTGTGTGCTTCCTGTCATCCCGATATGATCATCAAATTCCCCAAATGACCAACCATACTGCACCACATAAGTATAAATAGATATCAATCAAAAATAAATTAATACAATTAAAATTGATTTTAAAAGGAAAACAATTTTGAGAAAAACATATATAAACAACAACAACAACACACAAACAGCCAAGTACATGAAAAAATGTTCAACACAATTATCTGAAAATTCAAACTAACTTCCAGGAAAACACCAAATACTGGTTAGGATGTTGAAGTATATAGAAGTCTCAGATACTGTTGGTGGGAGTGCATTATGGTACAATCCTTTTTTCTTTGTTTGTTTTGTTTTGTTTTTTGAGACAGGGTTTCTCTGTGTTGCTTTGGAGCCTGTCCTGGAACTAGCTTTTGTAGACCAGGCTGGCCTCGAACTCACAGAAATCCTCCTGCCTGTCTCCCAAGTACTGGAATTAAAAGGCGTACACCACCACTGCCTGACAGTACAATCATTTTTTAAAAACATCAGGCAATTTCTTTAAAAAGTCAGGTCTCACCTATGCTATTGTATAGTATTTCACCCCTGTTCATTCAATCAAGAGAAAGGGAAACATATGTTCATAAAAGACCTGAATAGAAAAAAAAATTTTAAAAAGAAACCTGAATAGAACCATTCAACACCAGCTTGCTCACACTTGACAAATGAAAACTAAAACCAAGCCAGGCATCCATATACAGCAGAAAGCAAAACAAAGTGATTACTACAGAAGAATACCACTCGGCAATAAAAAGATTAAACTACTGCATATCACAACAAGGATCAATATAAAAGCACTGGTAGAAGGAAGTCTTGCAGAAACAGTAATGGACAAGACTAACTATATGAAGTTCTTGGGCAGGCATAATTAAAGAATGCAAGAAAAATGAGCAATGTTTACCTCTTAGAGAGTTGACTGCAGATGTAAAGAACTATGAAGACTGTTTTGGGACTAAGCTTTATGTCCTCTACAAATGTCTATGTTCAAAGCCGAAGCCCAATATGATGTTATTTGATAAGGGAGCCTTTGGGAATTAGGCCCTTATGAATTGAATTAGTGTCCAGGAGCTTCTCCCTCTGTGTCATGGCAGATACAAACAGAAGATGGTAGTCTGCAACCCAGAAAAGGTCACTCTCTAGAATTCACCCCTGCGTACATCCTGATATTTGGTTTCCAGCTTCCAAAACCGGGAATAGTCAATGTCTGTTGCTTAAGACTGTTAGTCTATGAAAAACAGTTATAGATCTGAACCAGTAAGGACTAGGGTAATTTTGGTAGTAATGGTGACTTTCTGTATCTCACTCAGGCTTCATTGATATATGCAGTTGCCAAAAATTCAGAGAGAACACAGGTAAGATACATGCATCTCATTGTCCATATTCTTATGGCCAAAGAAAAAATGAGCAAACAACTGAATGATGGCCAATGGTACATTTGCCAAAGCATTCAGAAGAAAATGGCTACAGGTTAATTTAAATGCATCAAAACCAGCATGATTAATAAGCGGCTAGAGAGATGAGCATACATGTGTATAATAAAATAATAAAGGTAAAATATTGGTAGTCAGTACATAGGTCTTACGCTCAAAAAAGTTTTTAAAGTACTCTGTTCTTGTGTAATTTTAAAGCAAAATTATATAACACAGTACTTTTCATGGTACATTAAAATTTTCCACACAACAAAATGTAGTTTATATTTTGAAAAAAACTTCATCTTTTTAATGGCAAATATTAGTCTTTGATACATATCCAAACTAAGTAGCAAAAATGCTTTCAGACAAGGAAAAACATTTAATATAGCAGGTGTGTTGGTACACATTGCAAATCCAGCACCCAGGAAGCTCAGTCAATGAGAGTAAATTTAAAGCAAGCCTAAGCTACACAGCAAAAAAAAATTTCTCAAAAATAAAGCAAAACAAGAAAAACCTTACCCAGAACAAAATTTAAAATATGGGCATCAAGTTAGCTCAATGGGTACAGATACGGACCACCAAGCCTTTGGACTTGAGTTCAGTCCCCGGACCTGACAAAGTGAAAGGATTAAACTGACCTCTGGAACTTATCCTCTGATTTCCACATAAGAGTCCTGGGGAAATCTGTGTTCATGTGTGCATACACAATAACTTCTAAAAACGAAAAACTGAAAGCAAATCAAACAATAGATCTTTAGAAAGATCACTAGCCTTTGACTCAGAAAAAAAATAAATAGGTTTCCTTTTTTCTTTGGAGTTCTTAGAGTTGATTTATGTCGGCATATTTTGTTTTAAGGGGATAATTGCAAATATTCAATGATTATAATTTACACCTGGAAAGTCTTAAGCAGAGCTCATATTTTATGGGTTTTACATGATTACATACTTTCTAGGACTTTTAAAAACTTTTTAAAGAAAATTAGTTTTATAATATAATTTTTAATAATTTGTAAATTGTTGCATATAAACTATCACAGGGAAGCTAAAATATAAGACTTGGAAAATAACATACGCATTTTCTTGCTTTGACCTGCAAACACTGATTCTAGCTACCACGTCCATGAAGGTCTGCAGGTGAATATCGCAAAGCTCTCGAGCACGAGTGCTCTGCCGGGTCATACGTTACCTCCAGTATAGGGTTTCCAGTTATAATGCTTTCCCCGGAAAGGCATACTGTCAAAGTCTGCACACTGTTTTTCTCGAAAATCTCGGGAACCCAAAGGGCATGGCTAAAATAAAATAAAATCATAAATGGTACCATTGTTGTAAAATGCCAAAAACCAAGGGACAGCGTCCCTAAAATTCGTATTTACTGACTGCTGCCCTATCTCCTCTGGGAGTCATTTGACTTTTTTTTAAAAAACCATTTTACAATACAGACTCACAAGGAGGTGTCTAAGCTGCCCGTATAGGTGAGAAGAAATAACTGCAGTGACTTAAACTGAATGCTAGAAAGTTGCCACAGAAGTTTTCATGTGTTGCAGCCATCATACCTCCTTACAGAGACATGCGGAAACCAGACAAGAACCTAGAACACTAGGCCCCTTGGTAACAGCGCCTGAAGCCCAGGTGCCATGACTTGCTCTAGATTTATGTGAAGGCACCAGGATACCAAGCACTGAGACAGCATCTAGCTTGTAAATCGCCATTTGTACCCTGATCAGTGCAGACGCTTCCTGATGAAAACCAGAAGTTGGACTGGGAAAAATGCTAGGATTCAACTCCAAGCACCTTCAAATTCAAGAGGTTTGGACTTATTAAAATGTAAATTTCACCTTTTAACATCACAGAAAATGAAATGATAAATTGGTACCAAATGTGCACATGTTTTTAAGGGGAAAGGAAATGGTAAGAAAACAATAACTGGTTATAAAAGTTTGGAATGTTTCTTTTACCTGAAAATTTTAGAGAAAAAACCCTGCCAATCTAACTAGGTCTAAATTACAAATGCCACAGTCATCTCTTACTCAACTCTTAAGTACACAAAGACAGAAAGTATAACATCTCACTGAATGTTTGGGCAATAGCACAATTTGATTCATCTTTTAGATTTCTGTAGCACTGTAGCAACTATATTTTTAAAAAAAGCTATAAATTTTGAAACACTAAGAAAACTTTCCTCTTAAATGTAGAACAGAATATATCATGAAAGAACAAAATGGGAGGAAGTTGATGCTGGAAATCCAGCCAGGGTCTATAGATGCTGGGCAGTAAAAGTGTGTCACTGAACCACATCTCCAGTCCTGGGAGTACTCAGCTCAGAATAAATGACAAGTGACTTACAGGCATCCTCAGAGACAAACTTGATGACTTTCTTAGCAACCCCCTTAGACATTTACCCTTGCTTTGTGCAGTTTCCAGGGTCAGTAAGTAATAGTAAATAGTTTCTATGAGATGTGTGGAGATAATAGACCATGATGTGCAAACATTTACATTTCTATCATTACTTACTATAGGATATGGCTCAAAATTTTTAGCATATTAAGTCCAAAGCCTCAGATTTTAAAATAGTGACAGCAGCTGTACATTATGTTAAGAGCCTCAAATCTTAAAATATACTCAGTGTAGTGAAATACTACACCATCAGTTCCAAATCTAAGGGTTATGTGTGTGTGTGTGTGTGTGTGTGTGTGTGTGTGTGTGTGTAATTACTCTTTTGCCTACTTTTAGCTAGTGCGTCATACTATGCTGGCCAGTCCTTCTTTTCACTATTTGCTAATATTTGTATCTTTGAAATACTGCATTTGACAATGCTACATAACATTGTCATATACAAAGTACATGGTCAAGAACCATATAATTAAACTACAAGCAAACAAAATCTGCAAAAATACCCTCAAAATGTTTTAAATGTTTATGATTTGGTGAGGCCTATTCATAACTGTCATTGATTATTTATGTCTGATAAACATGGTTGAACATAATAAAGACTGTTTTCGCCAACCTATTTTCCCTTTTTTAAAGACTATTTTTAATTTTGCAAGAGAATATGCACATGAGTGTAGGTAAACATGAATGCCAGAAGAGGGAGCCAGAGTCCCTGGAGCTAGAGTCACCCAAAATGGGTTCTAGACGTGTAGTCTGGTCCTCTGAAAGAACAGCACATGCTCTTAACCACTGGGTCATTTCCCTGGTCTCTTTCTAAGTTATTTTCAAAGACTCTTTCATGAGAGCTAAAGTTGTCTGTCAGTGGTTTTACCAAGTACCAAATCTGTTTTTAAAGAAAATACCAATTTCAAAAATATATGTAATTTGAACTGGAGATACAAGTTTTCACCAAAAAGAGTATCAACCACTTAAAAGTTTGTCCAAGCACAGTTTTTAATCTAGTTGAAAAGAGCAGATTGAGGTGGGAAAAGTATATAACTACTTCAGGAAATATAAATAGCAAACAACAATATCTTACAGCTTGTCTTTAGGTGCTGCGTGAGTGAAAGACCAATGAGGTATGTAATAAGTTATGTAAATACTGAATTTGAAATAAAACTTTGAGTGTGTCCCAAAGTATTGCAGTTGAGATAGTTAAGAAAGAAAAAGGACCTGGGGAGATTATTAAGATTGTGCTGGGGGATTAGACAGGGAAGCCAAGTAAAGCTATGCAGGAAGGCAGAAAGAGATTATGTGTTCTGAGTGTTTCCGAATAGTGGAAAAGGCCATCCTATACCAAAGACAGAACTGTACAGAAACATAAGGAGAAACAACAGCTCTTATACAAACACCAGTACAAAGCTGAGTTAACATATTAAGCCAGTCACTGAATACAAAATTAAAAATGCTGCTTTCTAGTATTTTCTAACGACCCTTTAAAGCTGAAGAAAAGCAGATAGTCAATAAAAGAGAACTGTTGTTTATGAAGCACTTGGATGGCATTACATGAAGTTTTTTTTACCTATTCTTTTCTTCTGAGTGCCTCTCCTAGGGTCAGCTACAATAAAATCAAAGCATTGTTATAAGTGCCACTTAACTAGTTCTAAGTACACTGTGACACACTTCAGAGATCTTTAGGTGTGTAAGCTGCTTCATCCCTAACAGCACTCTCATGAAGTAATCTTAATTATTTCATAAGGAAAGAACGGGACTACAGAAATTTGATTCATAAAAAATTTCAGGGTAGAAGATACTTCCTTTATCTGAATGAGAATACCTCCTTGAGTCACTCCAAATGATGTAACATTGGCTTAGGTAAGAAATTGGTCATGTCAGTGCTTCAATAGAAGTATTTACGAAAAAAAAAAATAAATAAAGGAGACAGGTCAGATTTGATTAGTTGTTGAGCCAGTCCAGAATCATATCTGTCAAGATCTGGGGTGAGAGATGATGTAATACCATTTGAACAGATTCTTAGTTTCTTCTACAATTATCCCAAAGCAGACACCCAATTCGTAGAAACATGAACAGGACAGACAAATACTTTTCAGAGAGCTACAACTATGAGCAACTTCCTTTATTTCCACCAAAACTTGCCTTCCAACAACCAAGTGATTTTTATTCTTTCTTCTGAATCTATACTAAATAAATCTTCTTAGATTGAAAGATACCCAGGCCTTGATAAGTTTCTTCTGTGTACATACTAATTAGCCAGTGGTCTTCTTAAAACAAGTTACAAAGAACTGGCCTAGGTTCACTTAACAAGTATTTATAAGTTGTATAATATGTTTCAGATATAATCTAGGCTTTGGGATCAGAGGGGAAACAATAAAACCTCAAATGCCTACTTTGGTAAATTTATTGTAGTTTGACATGAGAAGAATGGGGAAGCAGAGTAAAGAAGTTGGTGGTGAGGTGAGAGACACGTGCTTTGGAGAGCCGAGAGGACGGCAAGTGCAAGCGCCCTGAGGCAGAACTGGATGAGACTGTTGCCCAGTCTCAGATCCTAGGTGTTCTGGTTTCAGTTCTCACCAGTGAATGCTCTGAATATGTGAAAAGTAAATATAAGCTAAGCAGGAATCGCATTGGCTGGCTGGTCTGGAGAGAGATCAAAGAGTAATCAAAGGAAAATAGTTCCTGGAAGAAATTTCCGAATCCTACTTTGGATTAATTTTTTTAAAAATGGAGAGTTTAATATGTAGTGTGTTTTTTAGGCTATTAAGAATAGACTACAAGTGGTGAACCTAAAGAAACTAAATAAGAAGGTGAACCCAAGGACAAACATATAGTTATCCTCTTGGCTATGGGAAGTAGACAAAATTGCCAGGGAGAAGGTTGGGATCTTGGGGATGGGGTGTGATAGGGGTAGGGGGAGATGGGGAGAGAAAAGTTAGAAGGGAAGGAGGGGGGGAACTTGGGGAAACAGGAGGAGTGGGATGGAGGAAGGTTGGACAGGGGAGCACGGAACCACAGTTCTTAGTTAGGGGAGCCACTTTAGGGTTGGCAGGAGACTTGACCCTGGAGTGACTCCCAGGAGCCCATGGTGATGTCCCCAGTTGGTCCCTTGGGCAGCTGAGGTTAGGCAACCTGAGATGACCCTATCCTATAGCAATACTGACGAATATCTTGCATACCACCATAGAACCTTCATCTGGTGATGGATGGAGATAGAGACAGAGAACCACACTGGAGCACTGGTCTGAGCTCCCAAGGTCCCAATGAGGAGCAGAAGGAGGGAGAACATGAGCAAGGAAGTCAGGACCACGAGGGGCGCACCCACCCACTGAGACAATGGGGCTGATCTATTGGGAGCTCACCAAGGCCAGCTGGACTGTGACTGAGAAAGCATGGGATAAAACTGGACTCTCTGAACATGGCGAACAATGAGGGCTGATGAGAAGCCAAGGACAATGGCACGGGGTTTTGACCCTACTTCATGTTCTGGCTCTGTGGGAGCCTAGCCTGTTTGGTTGTTCACCTTCCTAGACATGGACAGAGGGGGGCGGACCTTGGACTTTCCACAGGGAACCCTGACTGCTCTATGGACTGGAGAGGGAGGGGGAGAGGAGTGGAAGGAGAGGCAGAAGAGTAGGAGGAGGGGGAGGGAAATGGGAGGCTGGGAGGAGGCGGATTCTTTTTTTTTCCTTTTCTCAATAAAAAAAAGAATAATAAGAATAATAATAATAATGCTGTCCTAAAGCATGTATATAAAACAATTTTAAAACTAATCTAGCATCCTCTCCCCAGACCAACAAGTACAGCCCCATGGACCCAAGAGCAATGCCACAGGCCTCAGTCTCTAGGGTGTGTAAGTATTTTCAAAATAAAAACAATAACAACAAAATCTTTATTGCCATTTTCCAGATCTATAGGTATTAATACATTTTATAAACTATATTGTACTTTCAACTATTTGGATAGATAAGCATTTCCTACACTTTTTCCCCTAAACATTTGCTTAAACTTATCATATTTTTCCTACAGAACCAGACATGCATGTGGTACACGCATACATGCAGACCAAACACTCATACACATAAAATAATTCTAAAAATATTTTTAAAGATGACAGGTAAATTTTATAACTGGATACCCATTTGTGATATATTTTTATGTTTGTATTGAGTCTTGTATTTATAAGTCCCCTATTCCATCTTTATATTATATGACACTAAGGAGAAACTGTAGATATTCTGTTTGTATTTGCTATAAATTAGTAAGACTACTTGATCTATGTTGGTTCTAGGTTTTAATTCCCTATTACTTAAGCAAAAGATTTATATCTTGTATTTTTCAATCCAATTTACCACTATAGGATTGTACATAAGTAACACAAGCTTCTAAGCAGTGAGGTGTTCCAGTGTGAATGTTGCTCCTTTTGTCATCTCTATAGATGCTTTAAATCTTAGAAATTATGGCATTTGACTCTGTACTAGCGTTATTTCACTAAGACTCTTATACCAGAAACTGTGAGCCACCTTTAGTAGGAAGACCCTGTGCTAAATTCACCGATACCATCCCAGTTTTATAGTGTTTCCTCTTTCTTCTGATTTTTCTTTCTCCTTTTCCCAAGAAAAAAGTTTCCTTAAGGGTTTTTGATATATGCTTAGTTTGGGACAACACATTGCACATCTCTTCCACTTCCTGTGCATCCATCCTCATCCAAACTTAAAGCTTTAACTCCCTGCATGTCCACCTTCTTTTTATCATATGTGTCTACTATATCTTCACTCCTTAAGACTGCTCACCTTCCTCTCACAGCCCCTTTCTAGTTTTCTGAGCTCTGTACAGGTACTCCAAGATAAATAGACACATGTAAATATCTAATTTTGGATCTACATACGAGAAAGAGCATAAACTTCCTGAGCCTGGGTCACTGCACTTAGTATGATATATTCCGGTTCCATCCATTTTCTTGCAAGTTTCATAATTTCAGTTTTATTTACAGCTGGATAAAATTCTATTGTATATATGTATCATATTTTCATTTTCCAAGCATCAGTTAAAGGACATCTAAACTGATCCTGTGCCATAGATATTATGAACAGAGCAGCAGTAAACATGGATATTCAAGTTTCTTGAAAGAAGGCTATGGAGGCCTTTGGGAAAATGCCTAAGAATGGTGTAGATGGATCATATGGTAATTCTATTTTTGCTTCTAAGAAGCCCCCACACAACTTCCACAGAGGCTGCATCAATTTACATTCCATCTAACCTTAGAACATTCACATATTCCCACCTCTCACCAGCATTTGTTATTTGTTTTCTAACTGAGTTGAAATTGAATTCTCAAAGTCCTATGTCCATTTACTTGGTATTGTCTGTGTGAGTGTGTGTGGTGTTTCTTGGAAGCAATACATAGATAGCTTCTTCTTTTTGGACCAATCTACTATTGTGTCTTCTGATTGAGGAATTGGGATTATTGATATTCAGCTATTAAAACTGTGCACTGATTGCTGATATTCTGTTGATTTTGTAGTGTTTTCCCCCTTCTCTTACTATCCCAGCATGGTTTATTAATTCCTATGGCCTTGTGAATGGATTTGTTTTTCTCTCCAATCTGAAGGATTTCTTTAAGTTTTTACTGTCGAGTTAGAGATCCTTTGCCCTTTTCTGTGTCTTTAACTAACAAATATGATCTTGTCGGTGTGTTGTATCCATCTCACAGTTCCCTATGATCCCTTTTTATTATTGTATCTTTGTCCCTGCAAGTTTGTTACAGTTCCTCACCCTTGTCTTCATGCTCAGATATCCCAGACACTCAGTTCTCTCTTTGTTCTATTCTGTATCTGAGACTTTCCACAGACTTTTAAACTCTGACTTGCTATAATTATTTTTAATTTTATCTTTCACATTATCCATCACCTTCCTTATTATATCCTGCCATTTGCTTATGCCTTTAAACATACTTAGAATCATTATTTTGAGTTCTCTGAGATTTCCTTTAACTCAATCTCATCAGATGCCATTGCTATAAGGTTAATAAGTTTTGGAAGAGTTATGCTGTCTTGTTTTTTGTGTTTCTTATGTACTCCATTATTACTTACACATCTGGTGTTATTTCTTTGCTTTGTTAGGTTATTTTTAATTAAATGTTTTCTACCAGTTGAAGTATTTGCAATGTCCAGTGGAACTTGGATATGGCAGTATTGAGTGTATAGTTCAGAAAATAATTCCTCAGACCAGAAGGCTCTGGATGTCTGGTATAAGGTTTATATTATTCCCTTAGTAGTATATTAACTATGAATGCAATCAGTTTCTTTATATTAACACTACTCAACTGTTGTAGCAATTAATAACAGTGACCCTTTACATTTCAATAACTGCTGGAAAATAAACTATCAAGGGTAGTATGGGGCAGTATGGAGCACACTCAGATTTTAATTGTCTGATTTTTCTAACATTCAGTTTTTCAATCATGATTTTAATGTAGTGCCAGAATAACTAATCATAAATTTATAAACAACAATTATCAGTAGCATTATTAATACTATTGTTTTATGTGCATAGTACATGTGTGTTCATATATGTGTATACACATGGTGTTCAGGTGCATGTACACCTGTGTTGGCAAGCATATGGAGGCTAGAAGTTGATGCTGATATCTTCCCTGATTGTTCTTCAATTTATTATCTGAGATGGAGTCTCTAAGTGAACCTGGAGCTTATTCATTCAACTGGGCTGAGTGGCCATTGAGCTCCAGAACCCTCCAAACTCCATGCACCCAACTCCAAATCCTGGAGTTATAGACTAAATAGCTTTTTACATGGGTTTTGGGGATTCAAATTCAGATCTTCATGTTCACATAGAAAGTACTTTACCAATGGATCCTCCTACCCTATGCACATGCAGACATACATACTAACAGACTCACACACACAAAACAAAAAACCAACTATTTTTAATGTTAAAATGAGATAAACCAGAAATGCACAGTACCAACCAGCCAGTCATAAGAAGGGAATGAGCAAGACCTCTACATTATCTGGGAAATTGACAAACTATATCGAATAGATTGTATGCCCTAGAAATAATAAAAGCAGAATCTATTAAATACACATGAGTTAGCCAGTCCCCTAGGTTTTCCACTTTCCATTATGATGTATATACTCAGGAAAAAGTTAGAAAGCACAGAGCATGCCTAGTCATTAGAATGAAACACTTTTAGGGATGGGGCTATAGCTCATAGTTTAGTAGTACAGCACTTACCTAGCACACAGTGGGCCCTGGATTTGATCTCCAAATAAATAAACACATACACAATGACTTTGATGCTCGATGTGGTGACTCACATTTTGAACCACAGCATTTGGGAAGCTAACGGAAGAGAATAGCCAGCAATTCAAAGCAAATTAAGGATACATAGTTGAGCTTCAGGCCAGCCTGGGCTACAGAGTGAGACGATCTCCAAAATCAAAGATAAAAGAATCCCTGTTCTCCTGCTCTTTGACTGCTTGACATTAATTCTGGGTTTTGATTTAAAAATTTTTCCAGGATCATTTGAATTTATAATTTGTATTATTTATACTTAAGTCTCAAGAAAGCTTTTGGCTCACAAATGAGCAAGTAAAAAATGCTTATAAAATGTTTTCTGGTTGTTAAACTATCTATCTAATTCTAACTAATTGGAAACATCTCACTCAGATTTCATTTATGGGGTCATAAAATATGACACACATAGGATTGAGGTATATGAGCACACAGCATGAAATGAGGCTGACCTGGTAAAAGTGAATTCTTTTATCTCTTTTAATTCAGAGTAGTTCAGATATGGGCAGTATATGAAATATTAACATTTAACCATTGTGCATTTGGAAACTTTGTAAAAAAGAAGGGAATGAGCAAGGCTTCTACATATATAGAAAATTGACAAGCTATATTGAATAGATTGTGTATCCTAAAAACAATTCAAGGAGAATTTATTAAATACATATGGGCCAGCCAGTTCTCACTTGCTATTGCTAACAGAATACAATGAATTCTTGCTTATCTTAGTTAATCTTACTAAATTAACTCATCCTTCATGATTTCTTAATAAATTCCATCCTATAAAATGGAGCCTTCTCCCTTGCTCTTGGATTGGGAGGATCAACATAGTAAAAATGGCAATTCTACCAAAAGCAATCTATAGGTTCAATGCAATCCCCATCAAAATCCCATCAAAATTCTTCACAGATCTGGAGAAGACAATAATCAACTTCATATAGAAAAACAAAAAACAAAGGATAGCCAAAACAATCTTATACAATAAAGGATTGTCTGGAGGTATTACCATCCCTGACTTCAAACTCTATTACAGAGCTACAGTATTGAAAACAGCTTGGTATTGGCATAAAAACAGAGAAGTCGACCAATGGAATCGAATAGAAGACCCTGACTTTAACCCATAAACATATGAACACCTGATTTTCGATAAAGGAGCTAAAAGTATACAATGGAAAAAAGAGAGCATCTTCAACAAATTGTGCTGGCAAAACTGGATGTCAATCTGCAGAAGAATGAAAATAGACCCATATCTATCACCATGCACAAAAATCAAGTCCAAATGGATTAAGGACCTCAATATCAGTCCGAACACACTGAACCTGATAGAAGAGAAAGTGGGAAGTACCCTACAACAGATGGGCACAGGAGATCGCTTCCTATGTATAACCCCAGCAGCACAGACATTAAGGGCCTCATTGAATAAATGGGACCTCCTGAGACTGAGAAGCTTCTGTAAAGCAAAGGACACTGTCACTAAGACAAAAAGGCAACCCACTGACTGGGAGAAGTTCTTCACCAACCCCGCAACTGACAAAGGTCTGATCTCCAAAATATATAAAGAACTCAAGAAACTAGACCGTAAAAGGCTAACCAACCCAATCATAAAATGGGGCACTGAGCTGAACAGAGAATTCTCAACAGAAGAACTTCAAATGGCCAAAAGACACCTAAGGTCATGCTCAACTTCCTTAGCGATCAGGGAAATGCAAATCAAGACAACTTTAAGATACCATCTTACACCTGTCAGAATGGCTAAAATGAAAAACACCAATGATAGCCTTTGCTGGAGAGGCTGTGGAGAAACGGGTACACTCATCCATTGCTGGTGGGAATGCAAACTTGTGCAACCACTTTGGAAAGCAGTGTGGCGGTTCCTCAGGAAATTCGGGATCAACCTACCCCTGGACCCAGCAATACCACTCTTGGGAATATACCCAAGAGAGGCCCCATCATACAACAAAAGTATATGCTCAACTATGTTCATAGCAGCATTGTTCGTAATAGCCAGAACCTGGAAACAACCTAGATGCCCTTCAATAGAAGAATGGATGAAGAAAGTATGGAATATATACATATTAGAGTACTACTCAGCAGTAAAAAACAAGGACTTCTTGAAGTTTGCGTACAAATGGATGGGAATAGAAAACACTATCCTGAGTGAGGTAAGCCAGACCCAAAAAGAGGAACATGGGATGTACTCACTCATATTTGGTTTCTAGCCATATTTAAAGGACAGTGAGCTTATAATTCGCAATCCTAGAGAAGCTAAATGAGAACGTGAATCCAAAGACAAACATATAGGCATCCCCCTGAATATTAACCTTCATCAGGCGATGAAAGGAGACAGAGACAGAGACCCAAATTGGAGCACCGGACAGAAATCTCAAGGTCCAAATCAGGAGCAGAAGGAGGGGGAGCACGAGCAAGGAACTCAGGACCGCGAGGGGTACACCCACACTCTGAGACAATGGGGATGTTCGTTCGGGAATTCACCAAGGCCAGCTGGCCTGAATCTGAAAAAGCATGGGATAAAACCGGACTTGCTGAACATAGCGGACAATGAGGACTACTGAGAACTCAAGAACAATGGCAATGGTTTTTTGATCCTACTGCACGTGCTGGCTCTGGGGGGGCCTGGGCAGTTTGGATGCTCAACTTACTGAACCTGGATGGAGGTGGGCGGTCCTTGGACTTCCCACAGGTCAGGGAGCCCTGATGGCTCTTCGGGCTGATGGGGGAGAGGGACTTGATGGGGGGGGGGCGGTGGCAGGGAGGAGGCGGAAATCCTCAATAAATAAATAAATTAAAAATAAATAAATAAATAAAATAAAAAAATTAAAAAATAAAATAAAATGGAGCCTTTCAGGTACCCTTTTGGTAGATTTCTTTTTTAACATATAGGAGTTTTGGTTTTATCTAATATGATATATAATTCTGAAAATCTCTTTTCATAAAACTGCATGGTAAAAATGACAGCTCTTTAAAACTTGGGTTGGACACATTTAATTCAAAGACAGTTCATTTCGCTTAAATATAAAAAATTCTAAAAATAAATAAATAAAAATTCTAAACAACGAAATACTGAAGTAAGTATGACTTTCTTATTTGAAGAATTAAAATGAGTTAATATGGAAAAGTCAGGACTATAGAGCTAATTCATTAAAAGTTGAAATAAAAGGGAAAAATAGTAATAGAAATGCCATCATTCCAGCTTCTAGTTTCAGCTTCTAATACAGTCATGAGTACAGGCAACAGTGTCTGTCTTTTTTTTATGTTATGTTTCCTAGCATACATTACTTTTATTGTATAATGCCTATATTATTGTATGTTCATACCTTCAATTACATAATACTGAAAATAGTTGTGAACTAGGAGATGGGTTGAGTTTCGCACTCCTACCTAATAGTATGTATGATACAACAATAGGTCTTCACTTCTGTCCTTGTATAAAATCTCTATTCTTCTGACATTGGTGTCATTAATCTAAATCAGCTTGGGGCTTAATAAATGAGGGTCATTTTCTCTCTTGGAGGAGAGATTGAGGTATATGAGAATTAAGACAGTCTCATCCTATAGACCAACTTCTGGGATCATCCTGAGTGTCTTTAGCATTCATATGGAAAAACCATCAGTCTTACAAGCAGTGAAGTTCTTCCCACTGCTTTGTCTCCACTCCAGTTTGGGCATGTACTCCCATTACCACCTTCTGGAGTTGTCTTCTCTGAATGCGCTCACTTGTTATAACATAAATTTAAATGTATTTCTTCCTGATCTCATCTTCTACCCAACTCACTCTACTTTTCCTATTGTCTTATTTTGTTTTCATTTTGGTTTTGGTTTTACTTTTGTGGCTTTTTAAAAGTCAGTTCCGAATTTTCTCCCAAATAGCCCTCTTTAGACTCCACTTTCATTACTTGTAGAGAGCCCCTGTCTCAGCACTTCAGCCATTAAATTCCTTGATGTGGGATTCCCTCTGTATGCTGTGAGTGTGTTTTATTACCATTATTTAATAAAGAAGCTGTTTTAATCTATGGCAGGGCAGAATATGGCAATGCAGTAAATCCAAGCAGAGATAGAGGAGAAAAGAAGGTGAAGTCAGGGAGAGGTCATGTAGCTGCCGAAGGAAAAAGACGCCAGAACCTTACTGGTAGGTCACAGATTCATGGTGATACACAGAGTAATAGAAATTGGTTAATTTAAGATGATAGAGTTACTTAATAAGAAGCCTGAGCTAATAGACCAAACAGTATTATAATTAATATAGTTTCTGTGTGATTATTCAGGTCTGGGCAGCCTGGAAACAAAATGCAGTCTCTGATAAAATTCCTATTGATTTATTCACTGTTATGTTGTACTCTTGTCTTTCTTCCATCTGTTCACATCTAAAGCCAAAATCTATGACTCTTTCAATGGTTTCTAAATGCCTCAGAACATATAGCAGACCATTAGCACACTAGCCTTGCACTTCATTCTCCATTTACCTAGGATGTCCTTACACCACTAGCTTTTCTCTGGCCTACTCTCTTTGCCTTTTAGTTCTCTCTAACTTTTTATGGAAATGAACCTTAAATTCCTAATTAGCCATGTGCCAACTGCACATACTTTTGTAAAATATGATTCATGTCAACATATTGTGATTATTCTCTGTTGTGACTTCCTTTGTTTAAGTGATTCCTTGAAAATATACATTAGCATTCAATTTAAGGGAATGAATAGTGGTAGTATTTGAAAAGTCTTATGATTACAGATATATGCAATTATTCTGAGATCTGTTTAGCAGAATAAAATATGATAAACAGGTGTGTTAAAAGGGGAAAGAAATAGAGGAGGAGAGAAGCTTACAATTTTAAGTACAGTATCCAGGTTAGGCCTTCTTGAGAAGGAAACAACCGAGGAAAGATGAAGGGATAGACAGCATTAAGTGCACAAGGAAAGGGAGTAGTCAAAACCAAAGTCCTAGGGAAAGAGCACCAGTGGTGGGTTTACAGAAGGAGATCCATGTAGTTGGAGCAGAGTCAATGATGAAGAAGCTGCTAACAGATCAGTTCTCAGAAGCAATGGAAGTCAGATTATATAGATCTTACTAGCTTTTGTAATAATTTCATATACAAGAAATAGTGAAGTGTTGGGGGTTAAAGAGTAAGGATAACCTGACTTACTCTGCCTCCAATATTGGAAACTGAAGAGTAAAAGTTTGTTGTTAGTAAATCAACACATGAGGCTCTTAAAGATTTGATGGTGAAGTTCAGTGGTAGAACACTTGCCTAAGCATGTGTAAAGTCTTGAGCTTAGCAAAAAGACCTCAAAAAAACAAAAAAAAAGCCTATTAAATTGATAACTATAGATACTAGTAACTCAGACCAGAGTAGAAGTAGCAGAAGTAGTGAAAAGCTGCCAAATCTGAGATATATTTTTAAGGCAAAATATAACAAAATTTCCTAAGGGATTAGATGGATACAGATGGTGAGACAGAAAAGACTGGGGAAAAACAAACAAACAAACAAACAAAAAACCTCTAGAATTTTGACTTATACTGGTGGAACAGATATCTCAGGTAAAGAACACTTACAGAGAACAGTGTTGAATAGTTTTGTAGATAACATTCGCATACACTACATACTGCATGTTTATTAAAGGTCAATCCGAGTAGTAAGATGACAGCTGGGCTGAAAGGTATAAATTTTGGAGTTGAATGATATAGCATCAAAATCACTGAAGTTTATGAGATCAGAAATAAAACGAGTATCAGTAGAATGGAGAAACAGTCAAGGGCAAAGTCCTGGGTTGTCTAACATTAGGAGAATAAGGAGAAGCACTAATGAAAAAGAATAATCAAAATGTTCAAATGAGTAGGAAGATAAAGACTACAACTAGTAAATATTGAAGGCATCTGTGACTTGGTAAGAGTATGTCAACATTATGATGAAGATAAAATCACAAAAGAACAAATTCAGGAAAAAATTAGAAGATGTGAACTCAATTCAGTATATAAAGTTAAGTCTGGAGGAATTTCTTTCCTCCAAAGGGTGGCAAAGAAGTGGTTGAAATAACTGGCAAGGGCTTTTTGTTTGTTTTTATATAGAAAGATGCTTGTATGCTTATGGAAAAGTCCAGAAGAGGATATGTTGGAACAATATTCTGCACATTTATGAATTTATAAAGAGTTAAGGCAGGAGTAGACTGGAAAATGTGAATGAAGTTTAGTTTCTTAATATTTTAGTGTTACAAAATAAAACAGTGTATTTTATACACAGGAAGGAGCAATAATGTTCTGGACAGAATTACCAAACGAAAGATAGTCAATCTACTACCAGAGGCAGCCCACCACGACCAAGGAGAAAATCAAAAAGCTCCCATTTTGCAAACTTCAGAGGAAACAGTAGATTTGAAGGAGTGATGGTTTCCATCAAACCATGAAGGTAAATGCTGGTTTGTGGG
>NW_004949109.1:3966107-4009497 GCF_000317375.1 Microtus ochrogaster | reverse complement strand
CCTGCCTCTGCCTCCTGAGTGCTGGGATTAAAGTCGTGCACCACTACCGCCCGGCGTAAATGTTGTTTTAACATGAAATGCCTCCCAAAGACTTGTGTTTGTTTGTCTCTAGCTAGCGGTGTTATTTGAGAAGGTTTTATGGGACCTTTAAGAAGTAGTGTTGCTAGAGGAAGTATGGCACTAGGAGCTAGCTTTGAAGTTTTCTAACATGGTCCTACTTTCTGTTTTCTTTCTCTTCTACATCTCTGGTGCAAACGTGATAGACAGGTCTCATGCTCTGCTGCCATGCTTTCTTTACTAAGATGGGCTGTACTGGTTCTGGAGCTGTAAACTAAAATACACACTTTCTCCCCTGGGTTCCTTTGTCTGGGTATTTCATCACAGCAACAGAGATGCAGCTAGCACAGTAAAGATAAGGGAAACTCAGAAAAGTCAGACAGTGAAATTCTGCTGATAATGGTTCACGAATTCCTGAGGGCACATAAATATTTTCATAGTTGCCAGTGGCAGGGACATGATTTGGGACAGAAGAGACTATGGATTGTAATGTTGAGTCTTAAGGGACTGGACACCAAAAGACGAGGGATGATGTGCGAGTCTCAGGCTCCTCGCTGTGAGGGACAGAAAACAAGATGAAGAGCATAGTAAGACTGCCACTTGTGGACTCAAGAAACAGTGACAGTGAGGTTGGGAGTTGAAACCAGGTTTTTCAGGGCATATATGGGTCACCTGCTTCTGGAACTACCTCGTGGTCTTACTGATGGAACTGACAGTGCTGAGACTAGCTTTTTAGGGAATTCATGTGACCCTCACAACAGATGAATTTCTGATTAAAGAGCCTAAAAGTGAAAGTTTTCCCTGCATGAGAAAAGAGTGAACTAATTACTCATAGCAAATTTTGGATTTACTTACATCTGTATTGCAAGAGCGATACCGTTTTCTCTCTCCAAGGCAATATTTTCCACCTCCTGAAGGTCTGGAAAACAACATTTTTTTAACATGTGATTATAATGCATTTGTCAAACAAAGACTACATATATTGCTTGATGAACACATCAAAAGTTACATTAAGAAGATATAAAATGTGATGTTTTATCAATTATTAAAATAATGTTCATTGCTAACAATGAATATGGTTATTCAGAATAAAGTTATAGCAGCATATATAAATAATTTGTAAGACTTAGGAGTTATGATTATATTATCAGGAAAATATAATTAAATTAGTATATTTAATTATCATAGGATAGTACTCCACTCAATACAATGACTTTAAAAACCTCATCTATATTGAAAATATAATCTTTTCTTTCAGAAAAGACTATAATTTTCTTTCAGGTGAGAAACAAAGAGATTACACTTAATGACTTCCTGGGAATGGATCCAGTTCAGAGTAAATAATACAAAAATGCATTTTCATTTAATTTCAACATAAAGTTAAAAATACAAATTTAAAAAGATGGCTTTATATTATATTTCTTCCATACTAGTGAAAAATACAATATCAAATATTTGCTTTTGTAAATTAATATTTAAATTATTTAAAATTCAGGAAAAACATATGCCATCACTCAGACATGCTATTACTGAGTGACAAACTGATGTGGGATTCCCTTCTGTGTGTTGTGAATATGTTTTATTGCCATCAGTTAATAAAGAAACTGATTTTGGCCAATGGCTTAACAGAGCAAAGCTAGGTGAAAAATCTGAACAAAGATGTAGAGCGAGAGTAGACAGAGTCACAGAGAAGCCATGTAGCCGCCAAGGGAGACAAACACCCCAAAACCTTACTGGTAAACTATGCGCCTTGTGGGATAGTAGTTTATAGCAGACTTGTTGAATTTAGGCTAATTATCCTTGCACTTGCTTTAAAAGGAATCAAGTCTACTGGTATCAATGGATTTGGAATATGTTTTGAAGATCAGTGGATTGATCAACTTGAGTCAAGCTGAGAGAAAGGGATTGTGAGGCCAAACAAAGTTGGGGGGATATTGACAGCCAAGGGTAGTTTATAAATTATAACAGGAATCTCTGTGTGGTAGGAAGGCAACAATGCTAGAAAGTGGGAAGTTGAAATTTAGAACTGTTTTAAAGAAAATATTCTTAGATAAAAAAAAATAGAAACAAGGTATTTGAAAAAAGCTAAGAGTCCAAGGTTAAAATGAGAACAAAAAAAGAACTAAACTAGACCATCATTTATCCAGATTAGTGGGTGGGGTGAGTAGAGAGGTTAAAACATCATTCTTCACCAAAGACTGCTTATCAGAAAAGGTCCTCAGCTTCAGTTCTAGACACTATAGGTAGGTAGTAGGCAGCAGTGAAGGAGCAGGTGAGTCTTAGGCAGAATAGGAAAAGTAAATTAAAGTACCAGTCCACCTTACATTGATAGGATGGAAAGGAAACGGAACTGGCAAAGCATACTGATGGGCTGGCCTTGCCCAGTGGGGGCTCTGGCAGGAGAGTGGTGGGACAGGGACAGGCCTTGCCCAGTGGGGGCTCTGGCAGGAGAGTGGTGGGACAGGGACAGGCTGACTTGCTTGCAACAGTACTGAGAGATGACAGGAGCGTGTGAATGGAAACCACTTTAACACATGGACAGAATTGTCTTCATTGTGATCTGTGATGCGAATCGAGGCATCTCAACTCCTGAAGTGCTCTCATTGGTCCTTTTAATAGTAATGTGGCAGTGATAATTTTATGTGACATGTGAAAAGCCCTTCTTTTTCTGGAAATAACGGTAATGTAGCAGAAACCAGACACGGATTCATCCATAAGTCAGCAGTCTTCAGAGGAGGAAATCTGATCATTACTAACTTATCTAGAAGACAATGCTTTTCTATTTGAGAGATTTAGCTTCTCTCTCTCTCTCTCTCTCTCTCTCTCTCTCTCTCTCTCTCTCTCTCTCTCTCTCTCAAGTTTTACTTACACAATAAGGGGAAAGGAAGAAAAAGAAAGTCTGTCTAACAAAGCTCCTCCACTTTCCTGGACCTCTTGCTTCTTCTGAAGACAAGCACTTGGCTTGCTAGAGAAACATTTTTACAGATAACATGTGAAACCACAGGTTTGAATCATTTCCAATTGTGTCTTTTTGTTGGCTCTGGCTTACTTTAGCTACTTACGCTGGACTGTCACAGTGTCTTAGGGATGAAGAGACGCCTCCCCCGCAGGTCCTGCTGCATTCGCCCCACAGCGACCAGGAACCCCAACCCCCATCTATGCTCTGGGGCCAAGTGCCAAAAGGAACACATTCTCCCTGATAGCACCACTGTAAGAGGACACAAAACACACAGAATTAGCTTTTAGGCAGATACAAGATAGAAGTCCATAAACTTTCATAAAACTCAGGTAATGACTAATTTTAAGCATTTGCATTCTCAAGAGAAGGGAACAGGTTTTTAACTGTGTTTAGACAATGTAAAGGTGCATATGATTTGCAAAGTATCTTCAGCTGGTCACATTATTAGTCTCCAATGTGTACCAGTTCTAAAATCCCTGACTTTGGCAGTTTCTCTTTGTTTCTCTTTATCCAGACTTTTAGTGTTTCTCATTATGGAATTAGCTAGAGACCTCAAAATCATTTTTAGATATTGTAGTAATTTCTTTAAAAAAATCTTTATATTCTACTATTATTAGACTTGTGGAATGATAATGCACTATGGAAAGTTCTCCAGTAAGGAGTTTTTATGATGGTAATTGCAAGTTCTTTAAAGAAAAACTGGTTGAGGCTACAATAGTAAAAGAATGCTTTGTGGTATTTCATCTAGGAGCAGCACAGACATAATAAAAGTAATGCCAAGACACTAGGGACTGGGCACAAAAAACCTTATATACATTGACTAGCCATGTGAAAGGCCCCTGTACAAACATGTGTACTGGAATTCTGCTCAGTTTTACTCTGTGCAATAAACCATACATGCTGTCCCTAAGGAGAGAGCCAGAAATAATTTATCAGAAAGTAGACATCACATAATCAGTTCATAAC
The DNA here is from genome assembly GCF_000317375.1 of Microtus ochrogaster. Lineage (NCBI taxonomy): Eukaryota > Metazoa > Chordata > Mammalia > Rodentia > Cricetidae > Microtus > Microtus ochrogaster. Next base: position 4,005,515 of record NW_004949109.1, on the reverse strand, counting down.
TCTAGCATGATAAATCTTATTTGCAGTATATGGCAAAATAAAAGTGTTCTTTTAAGTCAAGCATTTATAGGTTTTTGTTGGTGCATTTTTCTAAATCATCAAACATTAACAAATCAAACTCAACTATGAAAGTGAAATGTTTATATGGATAACAATAGGCAACAGTTGTTAGAGTTAATTGTCAACAGGATCATTCCATTAAGAAATTCAACCTTATAATGAGATGTGAGACACTTAAAAACTAATCATTTCATTGCCCTAATTATGTCACCAAGTTTGTTGGTTTTTAACTCCTGAGGTACAGGGGCAGTTCTCTCAATTTCACCTTCTATATGGCTGCCACCCTAGACAACAGCCTCCAGACGGAGTAGCTCCTCACTTGGTGATTCTGCCTCCATCTTTCCCAGAGAGAATTCAGGTATGGCTTTTAAAGACACAGCATCACACTATTTTGATTTCATGCTGTTACTATTTTGCTTAAAAGGCCTCAGTGGCTCCCATCTCCTTTAAGCCCAGACTTGCTGATAGAGCCCTCACAGCCTCTGAGCCCCCTCGCCTTGGCAAGGAGATCAGTAGCCACATGGTTTGTTAGTTCTTCCTCGCCCACCTCTCCTTCTACACTTGCTCCCTCATTAGCACATTTGCTCATCCTTCAGGTTGCCTTCTCCTAGCAACTGATACCACAAATCAGAGAGCTGAATACATGCTAGCTTGTCTACACTAAGCCACATCTCTAGTCCTTTTTAACTAAAACCTATCAATCAAGATAGGTTTTGCCACGTGGCCCAGGCTGACTTTGAAAGTAATGATCCCAGAGCTTTAGTCTTCTAAATGCTAGGATTCCAGGTTGTGCTATCACACCCAGCTTCCAGTTGTTTACATAGATGTCTTCTGACCATTTAGTCTTAGACCAAGTATCATTTCAGCAGACAGCTTTTTCCAGGATGCTCTTATTCTGAAGAGGCACCTCACCATCCATTCTTGCCCTAGAGCTATCCTTTTCATTATGGAGCAGTGCTTACTTATGCCTTCCACTTCAACAACCTTACCAGTTAGAACTACTTTAGTTATCTTATCAATTTCCTCTTAGTTCACCCCTCTCTGCTTAGAATGCAAGCCTTGAAAAAAAATCACATGGCTACTGTTAATTTCTGTTCCTCAGACTAGCCTCATTTTAAGGCTAGCATAGCAACGTGTAGCAGTATATTAGACAGAAGAGGTAAAATGCAGACCCATTGTCACAGGGACCCTGTTGTAATGAGGATTGCCTCCATCACTATTTGGTATCTAGTATACACGTAAAAAACCTATTAGATGAATTATTATAGCTAAATTGCAAGATTTTGAATCCTATTTTAGTCACTACATGTCAGAAAGGAGCTAGAAAAGATTAAGATAAACAAACTCACATTTGTTTTCTTGTCATTTCAGACTTCCGTGAGAATACATATGATTTGAAGGGAAATGTTTTACTTTTTAACTTTTTTCTTAGGATTTAAAAATAGTGAGAGCCATAAAAATACTAAAAGATATAAATTCCAAAGTATATATCAGTATTGCTATATATGCTTACAAAGGGCAATGAAAGAGTCAATAAATACCCTTGTTTTCCTTTGAGCCTTATTTTTGGCTTACTTAGACGGATACCAGAGTGGTAAAAAGATAGGTAAAAAGATAGTTAGCACTTGAAGATTTGGGTTCAGAACCCAGCATATACATACACAAACTTTAAAATAATTATTTGATTAGCACACAAAAGTTGAGTTTTCATTGCAATATTTTCATATATGTATGTAAATGCAGGTATATTCTATATGTGTACACACACATATATTTATACTCTGTTCTTACCTGACCTCAGATCATTTTATAAAATGCTGTTCAATTTTCATAAGTTTTGGGAGACTTCGGAGGTTTGGGTGTTTTAGAAACAGGCTTTCATGTAGAACTGAACAGCCTTGACATGCTGTGTCGCCAAGGCTTACTTTGACCATCTGATTCTTCACACCTGGCTTTCTCATCATTAACAGCTATACAAAAATAGTATTCCATAAACAGTTTCAAGAAAACATTTACTGTATAAATTCTATTTCTATAATTATTCAATGGAAGTAATAAAAACTGATTACAAAAAGTTAAATAACAAAGATTATTGGGTAAAATAATCATAGTAATAGTATAAATACCAGGTACCTCATTTTTAATAAGACTGGTCTCCAATTTGATAACTAGTTAACTCAGCTAACTGGCTTAAAAGTTACTGATTTCAGCATGTGGAAGAAGCTTTATATTACTATTATCAGTTTTCATTCTAGAAATATTTTAGGCTCCAAAGAAAGTCACTTGAGTTTTTTTGTTTCTTTAACAATGGGAACCAATTTTACTTCTTGACTCCAATATAGATTAAAATAAGAAAACTTTCTGAATTAGTTCAATGTAGACAAACATTAAAAGAAATTAAAATCTACTAAGCAACTGGTTTGATTTTTATTTCAGCAGGTGTATTCTTTTGCATTCTGTTTTATTACTCCCTCCTTTGTACTTAAGTTTTTATAGTTCTTGCTACTTCTCTCTATTGTTAGTAAATATCTTGATGTAGTATATAATTTTTAAAAAGTTATTTAACTGACTAATGAAGCTTTAAGGCACTCATTTGAGAGTTAACATGGATCAAGTGATATTTGAATTAATCAATATGCTTAAATATTTCAATGTATGTAAATCATGCATAGAATAATTGGACTACACCAAAAAAAGCAACTTGAAGTCTATAGAGCCAATAAGCATATACAGGTGAAAATTTTGAGTGTAATGTGTGTTTCTATTCTTTCCTACCATGAAGTTGTCAAGCAAATGCTATATTTTCAGAAGGATGGACTGTTACTTTACTTTAGAGTATGAAAGCTAGATATAGAGATATAATCCAGCTCCTAACCTTTACTCTCAAAGGTGATAACCAAACTAGTAATCTTGGATGGTTCTAGTTAATATTCTTGTTACTATAGACTCAATTATCTAAGTAAGTTGGATATTTGGTCTTCTTTCTGTTAATTTAAGTGTAGTTAACAAAAACCATAAAGGCGAGATAAATGAAACTTCATACTTCCAAAATAAATTTCATATTGTTTCTTATTTTTCACATTTCTTTATAATATAAAATAAATATGCTGAAAACATCATGTAGAAAGCAGTGATTCTTTTAAACATTTTCTTTAGAAACAGTCTTAGTAAACTAAATCACTTGCTACTGAATTACTACATTGTATAGTTATATAGTGTTTGTAAATGAGTAAAAACTCTTTGGGAGAGTTTTTGAGACAGTCTTACTCTATAGCCAGGCAAGAGTAGAATTAACTTTGTAGCTCAGCCTGGTCCATAATTCACGGCCTTATTCCTGCCTCGGCCTTCTAAGTGCTGGAATTATAAGTATGAGCCACAATACTTGGCATTTTTTTTCTTTTTACCTATAACCATTTTAGGCTATAATTATTGAATATCTTGTTATAAACAGAACTGGCTCAAGTTAGCATATGGAATGAGAGAACTCTAAAGAAACCCTAAAAATGTAAAGGGAGTGATACTGATGATTTAGGAAAGAGCAGTTTCAAGTCAGAAGAGCATAGGGCTGGAGTACCACACTATTAAAGGTCCAGTCTTCCTGCTGAGTAGGTATGTGACTGATCAGGCTGCATTTCAGCCCTAATTCCCAATCAGAGCTTGTCAACCATGTTATTTACATTTCTAGAGCATTTGGAAGAACTATTCTTTCCTCACTCTGTTTATTTGGTGTCCAGTCAAAATATATTACTTTCTACCCTAGGTGAATTAAGAATAAGGTTGCAAATACCCTGCAATATATCTAGTGATTTAAAAGGCATATAATAATCCTTTCCTAATCCAACTCTATTTTCCCATGCAAAGATATTAGGGATCAATGTCACTTATATGTAAACCCAAACGCTGGCCTATATCTCTAATTGAATCTTATAGAATCATTAAATGAATCTTCTGGCAATAAACCAACTATTTGAAACTTTCTTTGTGGTTACGAACAGGGATTATATGGATTGGGTTTTGATTACCCTCAATATCCTGTACAGTAACAATGCCAACACTACTACTGAAGTTCCTACAATCTAAATCCTTATTTACTATTTCATCAAATACAGCGTTTCTGATTCCTACCCAAGGACTTTTGCTGATGCTACACCCAAGTGAAGTACTTTGGCTGAAATTTATATTGATTGATTTGCACGAGATTGACCCATGGACACACAGCGCAAGCACACCGTCTGGGCTCATCAAATTTCCTCCTTTAGTTAATGCTACTGTCCCTGAGCACATCCATTCAGGACATATGGTTCTTATTCAGTCCGTGAATGGCTTATTCAGGCAAACATCCAATGGCTGTAATAGCAATGTCAGACCCCCCAGGAATCACGCAAAGATCAGTTTTTAATTTTTTGGCCATATTTCTTACTCCATCTGCTAAATGTGCATGGAACAGTTGTGGAACATTTGTGGAACCATGCCTCTGGGCAAGGATCCCACAACATTTGCAGCCAGAGTTTGACGAGATCATCATGGATCCAATCCTCTGGCTATGTCTATGCTATCACTCAAGTGATATTTCTAACTCCTCCCTCTAAAAAAAAATTTATTTAAACAACTGTGAGCAGCTTTGGTTTTTATCCACTGTCGTGGCTAGCTAGGTGGGGTATAGGTTACTTCTTATTCTTTTTGATGAGAGTAGTTTTGAAATTCAACATTAAGATTATATTTTGTGGATATTCCATTTGAGTGTCTGGGTTTCATTTGTATGCTGTGTGGTGCCCACTTCTGCTGGTTATGATGTTTAAGGCTGGCACATAACAATGCTAAGCAATGATACTGAGAAAGCCTGTGAAAAAGTTCACTCCTATCTCATTCCACTATAACTGTCAAGTTTGCAGAAATTTGTTTGCTCTTCTATTAAGGATTAATTATTTTATTAATTTTCATAAAAGTATATATTAATAGCCCACATTGACTTCTTACTATAATTTCTTATCAAACAAATGACTGTTACATGTTAACAAATGATAATTCCACTTACTACAGTAAAATATGATGCCTGCTTCATGTTTATTTGTCTGTTTCATATCTACCACAATGCAATACTGCTTTTTTCAATACACAATCCCTTATCAGAAGATAAATTAAACAGGAGGATTTCAACTGCGAACCAGAAAGGCCAGTGTTGAATCCTCAGCTATGGTATAAATTTACTGTGTAGTACTGTGTTATTCATTCGTTTTTCATCTGTAAAATGAAGTTAAAACATTACATGCTTTATTGAAGTTTTGTCAAGAGGAAAATGGCAACACATTCCTGGTATGATATAAGTACTTTTAAAAATATTATCATTTGCTATCAGTATTATTGGGAATGTCTTCTATTTTTATATGTGTAGGTTAGAAGAAACACAATGTTGATCAGGTTAATTGAAATTTTCACTTTAATTTTGCCACTAGGACTCTGCACAATTGTTCTTTTTTTTCCAGTCAAAATTCTGAGTTCTGGGTTCTTGTTTAATTTCCAAGTAGACAAAGCTCTAAGTGTAAAGTCTGTACTTAGCAACAATAAATACATATCACCCCTAAAAACAAAAATTCTTAGAGAATAATAGTAAATCTAGTCAATGAGAAAAAAGTATTGAGCTCAATCATCTTTGCTTTGTGTTTTGCTTTAAAATGCAGCTCTAAAAGATTATTTAAAAATTCAAAGTGTGTGTGCACACACACATGTGTACATGATGGCCTATTGAACTAGGACTACATACATTCCAACAGTAAAGTGTTATCTCACTGTGATATCTTCAGCATATCCTCAATTTTAAATTTTATATTGAATAGAGCCTCACTATATTGTCCAATCTAGCTTGGAGCCCATAGTTTCCATGTCTCACAAATAATGAGAATTACTGCCATGTCCCATCATGTCAGCATGAGAGCAAACAATGTGCTGAAGAAGAAGCTGAGAGTTCTTTATCTTCAGCTGCAGGCAGCAGAGAGACTATGTACCACACTGGGCATAGCTTGAGCATAAAAGACTTCAAACCACCTCTACAGTGTTACACTTCCTCTAAGGCCATATATATTCCACCAAGGTTGTGCTTCCTAATAGTGCCATTCCCCATGGACCAAGCTTAAAACACATGAATCTATGGGGCCATACTTATTCAAACCACCAGAGTTCACTCCCTGGCCCATATAGGCTTGTTACCGTAACATAATGCAAAATGCATTTTGTCCAACTCCATAATCTATTGTAGTCTCAATAAAGCTTAGAAGTTCAAATTTCAAAGACTCTTCTAAGATTCACAGTCTCTTAACTAATCCCCTATAAAATCAAAATCAAAAAACATATCACATGTTTCCAACATATAATGGCAAAGTATGTACATTACTGTTCCAAAATGGAGGACAGGAAGCATAGTAAAGTATTACTGAACCAAAGCAAGACTAAAACCAGTTGGGCAAACTCCAAACTCTGAATCTCCATATTTAATGTCAAATCACATTTCAAATCTCCAACTCCTTTCAGCTTTGTTGACTGTAACACACTTACTTCTCTTGGCTGTTTCCACTCCCTGTTAGCTACTTTCCTCAGCAGATAACCCATGATTTTGGCATCTCCAAAATTTTGGGGTGACCAAGGCAATCCAGGCTTCACCTTCACAGCTTCACACAATGGCCTCTCTAGGCCTCCATGCAGGGACACCCCTGCCATATGTTTGGTCTCAGTGGATCTCCTTAGTCACAGAGGGAGATTCCATGTCCCCTTGACTCTAAAGTCATGTATCCTTGACTCTAAGGCCAGAACCATGTGGTTGAGGCTCTGAAGATCTGGTGTTTGGTGGGACTGAAATGTGGGCTCCCTTATTCAATTACATTTTCACTCGTTTTCTGTCTTTCACTGCCTAAGTTTAGCTGTCCTGGAACTTGCTTTGTAGACCAGCCTAGCCTCAATCTCAGAGATCCGCCTGCCTCTGCCTTCTGAGTGCTGGGATTAAAGGCGTGCGCCACCACACAGGGCTCTAAACTTTCCTTTAATTCCTTTTCACAAGTTAAAAAGTTAGCATCTTTCCTTGAGGTTATCACTTTATTCCTTTATTCCATTTCATAATCTGTTTATCTCCTTAAACAGAGGACTTAAAAGCATTCCACTTCCTGGTGCCCCATTTCTCCTCAAATTGTACATTTTGTATTTTTTCTTGTTCAGCATGTTTCTTTTCATTATAGATCTTCAAAAGACAGAATGCTAATCACCGCACAACAGAGTCAATACTAGGCTGTTTTGAGACTTTCTCTGCCAATGGAAGTAATCCAAAACTCTTCACCTTAGCCTCAGGCAAACTTTTCAAACAAAGGCAACAAGTAGCCACATTCTTTGCCAAAATATCACAAGAACAGTCTCTAGGCTACATACGAAAATTCTTCTCTGAAACCTCTTGAGCCAGATCCACACAGTTCAAATCACCCTCAGTACCACTGTCTTCTATGATTCTACTAGGTTGATCCATTACTCCCTATTTAAAGTGCTCAGCTGTTTTTCTGATCGAAAATTCCAAAGTTCACAGTTCTCCAAAAAAAGCTTGGTCAGGCCTACCACAGAAATCCCCAGTCCCTGATACCAGTTTCTGTCTTAGTTTGGGTTTATATTGCTGTGAAGAGATACAATAACCACAGCAACTCTTAATAAGGAAAAAATTTAATTGGGTTATTTACAGTTCAGAGATTTAGTCCAATATCATCATGGCAGGATATGGGGCCATGCAAGGAATTGTGGTACTGAAGAAGGAGGTGAGAGTTTTACATCTTGATCACAGGTGGCAGAAAAAGACTGTGTACCACACTGAGCATAACTTGAGTATGTAAGACCTCAAAGCCTGCCTCTACAGTGTCACACTTCCTCCAACAAGGCCACACCTCCTAATAGTGGCACTCTCTATGGGCCAAGCATTCAAACAAATGAGTCTATGGGGGTTATACCTATTCAAACCATCGCAAAGGTTTTTGTCACATAAGTGATTAATGTTCAGTCATGTGTTTTCAAGTAGCTACTACTTGTAGTACAATTTTTAATATTTGGGGTGATTATAAAACTTCTACAATGTTTGTAGATGTTTATTCCCTATCCATTTTTGTAATATTGGGGGTCACACTCAAAGTTTTGTGAATGCCTGACAAGTTACTATCTATCACTGAGTTACATTTCTAGCTCTTGAATATTTATAGAAAAATATATCTCTGCTTATAAAAATAAAGTAAAATAAAAACCTATCAGGTCTATTGACAGTGCTGCTCTAGGAGAAGAGAAACTGTGACTCAGGCCAGACCCGGAAAAGAACAGTCCACCAGTGAACAGTAATAAAGTAACAGATCCCCTTTGTGGCTTCCCTCCTTCACTTGTACGTTTCTTTGCAGATGGATGTAAATTGCTACTTGTCCTTGACAAGGACTGGCAGGTCCAAAATAAACCTAGACTGTTGTTTCAAGAATGTGGTTCCTAATATTTTCTATTACTTCAGTGAAAAAAAAGAGAAAGAAAGAATTTTTGTAGTGTATGAAGGCTCTATATTTTTATTGGCTACCTATAAATTTTGAAAAAAAATTCTAATCCTTTTAAAATGGCCTTACCAATTCTTATATTTAGCATAATTTACCAACATTTCCAAAGCCAGCATGGAAAAGCCATCAACATGGCACTAGGTCATGGGTCCTGAATGAAGCCGTCAGCAAGAATTAATAACCTGTGACAGCTGCCCAAAAACTTTCATTCTTTTTATTTAAATATCCCACTGCAAGTTGAAATTCATTGTGATCTCTGTTGAGAGTAGCCCAGCTCACATGGAAGGAGGCAAAACAGAGAGGAGATGACAAGTATTAGTTATAAATTCAGTCCATAGAATTCTAGAATTTACGTATATAACAATTCCAGAGAAATTTAGTAGCAGAATATAACTAACTTTTTAAATATCTGTTTGAACAATTCTTTTTTCCTGTGGTGCTGAAGATTGAGCCCAGACCTTCGTACATATTGGGAAATGCTCTAACATCTCAGCCATGTCCCAACCGTGCATGAACAATCCCTAGAGAAGATTTTTTAATTAGACTAATAAAAACTAAGATTATTATTTTCATGTTCAATAAATTGCTTTGTTTGATTTTATTATTATTCTTTTATGTGAAACTGACATGAAGAAGTTAGGTCCTTTTAATCTCATAAGTAAGGTACATTTGTAAATAGGACAAATACCACTTGGTTAAAACCTATTATTTCAAAGTACATCTTAAATTAATACAGATTTCCAGTGTATGAACATCAGCACCAAAAACTGATCAGTTTATGTGTCAAATGGCTAACAAATCACTTGTGCTTACCCCCTTTTCAATATTCCCAGTCTGACATAGTGTCCCCTCGGCAGCTGGAATACTGTTGGTGACACAGCGGTTGCTTTTGCTGAGGCACCAGAGCTCTCTACACACTTCCTAGGAAAGAAGGCAAAAGCAAGTTGATCAGGAATAGAGGTAAAAGCTCGTGCATCTCTTGCATAGAGCATGTCCACAGTCATTCAGCACCACTTGCTGCTATTGAAGCCACTACTGAAGAGGATTTAGGGCGAAGGTCTTTCACAGGGCAGGTTATTCATTTAGTAGGATCATTTAAACTTTGGTCTGAGTTTGTTTTTGGTTTGAGCAGATAAAGTATGTCTTATTATTTAATACTGATGGGGATCTTTTCATAACAGTGTATAGATATTTCATTAACATGGAAGAAAAGTGAAAAATACATAGAGAAGAAATTTGGTTTTTTTTTAATGCTTGAGAATATATAATAGCACAAACTTAACAATTGCTAACAGAGCAGCATCAGGTTAATGATTCCTTAGGCAGCATTCAAATAAAAATAATTATTTAAAAATTGGAAATATACTGGGGAGGGGAAAGACAGAAACAAACACTGTTAAGTAGATAGAAATTTAACATAGATTTAAAGAAATATGGGGTACATTTTGGAGTAATTTCTAAATTTTGTATGTCCAAGAATTATCTGGAAAAGTAATTTTCAGTTATCAAATAGTTTAGCACAATAACAGTAAACTTTCATAAGATAGGCCTATTTATGGTTTTTTACCTCCTTCCTTATTATTTTCTGACTTGGAACATAATTATAAGACTTTTCCAATACCAAAAATAAAAAAATAATAGGTTAAGTTATCAGATTATTATCTGGTTATATCTAAATATTATGTCTGTGTTATAATTATATAAAAAATTAACTTTAGAAGAAAACACTCAAAATTTTCTAGTTTTTTTATAGGTGATCATCAATTATCATCACCACCACTAATTTAAACTAGAATTATGAATATAAATATATTTGTAACAATATGTAATAAAAATACAGAGACACTATATAACACTTAAACCTTTCACTTTTACATCTGAGCTGAAGTTTTAACTCTCTAGACCCAAGAACTCATGTGTCATAGACACAATTAAGAAGGAAAGCAGTAAAATAGGGAAACTATTGTTCTACAAATAGAAATGCCCACATGGTCCTATAGCACATTGCTGGGGCTCTCTTTGGATTCCTATTAGGCGTGTCCTTCATCAGTCAGGAGGTGATGTACAATGTGTATTAGGTTTTAAAATACTTGAAATCGGGAGCTGGAGAAATGGCTCGGCTGTTTAACAGTATAAGCTGCTCTTGCAGAAGACTTGTCGTCAGTTCCCGACACACACATGGCAGCTCAGAACCATCTGTAACTCCAGTTCTGGGGAATCCAATGCTCTCTGACCTTCATAGGTAGCCCATATGCACATAATGTATGGACATACATGCAGGTGAAACACTTAGACATACAAAATAAAACTAAATTAAATATTAAATATACTCTATTTTTTACTCTACTTAGAGACTAGTGAACGAAAAAAACAAAACAAATTAGAAGAGCCTTTTGGGAATTACAGTATCAAACAAAAATGCTCCTTTTAAAATTGAACTCAATAAAAAATACTTCCTTATTCTTCTTACGATGTATTTTCAGTGCATTCTTTTAGTTTACTTTTTTTTTTTTTTGGTTTTTCGAGACAGGGTTTCTCTGTGGTTTTGGAGCCTGTCCTGGAACTAGCTCTTGTAGACGCTGGTCTCGAACTCACAGAGATCCGGCTGCCTCTGCCTCCCGAGTGCTGGGATTAAAGGCGTGCGCCACCACCGCCCGGCTTAGTTTAGTATTTTAGAAACAGCAGGACTGCCACTATTTAAAGGTTAAAATACTGACCTAGTGTAAAAAGCCTGTTCAAATTCATATAACAATGAGGTCACAGAGACACATTTAATAGAACAATATATTTAAAGTGTAAAAACAATAAAAATAATCATTGATTATCTCTGGACAAGATTTTTAATGTTTTCTCTTTTTGGGGGGGGGGGTGTCTAAGTCTTACCTTAGATAAAGGCAAAAGAACCTAAAATGTACTTTCTACATAACTAGACTAGGACTCTACTAGTGAAGACAACACTCAGAGCATCCGTTACAAAACATACAGTTTAGTGGTGTCACAGAAACATGGTTTTCTAAAAGCAACTTTGAAAACCTCTACCCAAAGTGTCAAGAGATTAAGGTACTTTTCTTAATTGTGTTGTCAAGATTGGTGATATACCTTCCTTTCATGTGTGAAAGACAGATTTCTGCATCTAGCAGGAGTGACTTCCTGAAGATTGGCATTTTTTTGCTACATGCAGCTTGGAGCTGCAGACTACACTGGAAAATACACTTGTACTGTAAAAGTAGTCCCAGAGATCATAGAAAGCTTTTCTAGCAGAATTTGTGACTGGTATTTCATTTTGAGTAAAAAGGAATTTTGATACTGAATTTCGGAAGGTAAAGTCAAAACACAAGAAAAGCTCATTTCTCACCAAGCAAGTTTTAGAATACGGACAGCCTATTTCCTCTGCACATGAACATTAAGTGCTGAATAAACACTTCCATGAAGGCTTCAAGATGTAATGAAGTTAATAACAGGCTTAAAGTTTTTTTATCTCTTGAGAAATTTTTATATAAAAAATTATAGTTGTCAAGTTCCTTTCCTAAATGAAATATATATGGCGATAGGTACAGTTAGTGGAAGGGAATGAGTTTCTCCTAGCTTAGTTCAGGAGCAACAATTTTCTTGCATGTGTTTATCACTCCTGACAGAAGTTCATGTTTATTACGATCAGTTTCATGACTTCTCTAGGCAAATAAATCATTGCCTCTGTGCTAGAGTTTCCTCTAGTGTCTTAAATTTCACTTTGGGAAGACTCAGGGAAACCTGTTGCTCTACTGGTCCTGAGGTCTAAGGAAGGAGAAAGAAATTATCAACAGCTCCTCTAAAAGACATCTCTATTAAATGACAGTGCATGAGAGTAAAATTTGAGATGGAATCTTTAATTATATGGGATCAACTACAATCAGGAAGGAAGATTGAAAAAAAATGAAAGCAATATTCCGTTTCCATTTGCAAATATTTACTGAGACTCTACCACACACCAGACATGTCAGCATAATAAAGCATAATGAAGAAATATCATCACATAGAATCACAAGGACCAGGGAAACTGATATTGCTAATTTCTTTGATAAAACTAGAACAACACCAATACAGTATTTTTTCATTATACTCTTTCCTACATATATCTGTGTGCTTGCCAGTGCGTAGAATCCAATTTCTTTTTTACATAGATCCTTTAGTAATCAATTTAGCAAAGAATTCGTTTCCTGAACATATATTTATTTCTTCCTAACATATATAATTTATCCTCATTTTAAATATTTTAATTGAATATACAGTTCTAAGCTGACATTAATCTTACCTGAGCATTTGAAGATATTATGATCACTTTTTAGGCCAATGCTATGTTTTGAAAGTCATTTTAATTACCTCCAAGAGTTTGAAGATTTATTTTAGTGCTGTTTCTCTGTTGTATCTGTTGTTTGTTTTGTTTTCAGATTCATGCTCTGAGAATTTGAACTTTTCTTTGACTCTGGTTCCTCTGGCATACCTCTATCTTACCCCTCCTTATGCCTACCCAGCATAAATTCGGATCTTCTCTCTTACCTCTCTGTCAACATTTTCATATCTTTTTTTCCTCTTGAGACAACGATTATTGGCTTGATGTTGGACTATTTTCTTATGTTGTTTATTACTCATATTCAGTCTGTCTCCAGTGAGTTTATTTTTTTATGTTTCATCATGCCATAGTTTCTGAGTTACAGAAGTACAGTCAAATTGTTTCTGTCACACATTCTAAGATGAACCAAGTTATTGAGTTGATTTATTTGCTCAGTGTCAAGTAGTTGAAGTAGCTGTTTAATTCTCCTGTGAGGTACAAGCTAGAGCTCCAATTTCTTAAGAAAGTTATTTTTCACCCACAAGAAAACATTTGCTCAATTAAATCCCTGTTGGCATTTCCCAACATCCCAATCAGCTAGTCCTTTGCAGCCTAAATCCTACAGCTCATCTTTCTTCCTTCTTAGAGATATAAGTATGTAAGGCATTTGCATGCACTGGAGATCACTTTAATAAAAACTAAGACTTGAACCCATTTATCAACTTGTTTTCTAAAAATTAACATAAGGCAGGTACTAATCTGCTTACTACCCAATCCCATAGCCATCTTGCAATGAACTCAATAAACTTATCTTTAAGGAGTAATACAAAGCTGGGTGGTGGTGGTACATGCCTTTAATCCTAGCACTAGGGAGGCAGAGGCAGGTCGATGACTGTGACTTTGAGGCCAGCCTGATCTACAAGAACTACTTCTAGAACAGGCTCCAAATCGAGAGAGAGAGAGAGAGAGAGAGAGAGAGAGAGAGAGAGAGAGAGAGAGAGAGAGAGAGAGTGCTAACAATAGTAATTTTCCAGACAAGATGAGCTCCCAAGTGTGATATAGTGTGGTTTTTCTGAGGATAAACAGCTGCGTCCTTATTAAACCTAAGTCCTGCTATATGGGAGAAATGCACAGCTGGCAGGAAAGTTGTTACATAAGTTTAGGTAAGGTTATCAAAGAAGGCATCATTTAACTAACAAGCAATCAACTAAACAAAATAATAATGGAATTTAATAACCTGATGTGACTGAGAATTACTGGGAGAAGTTTTTGTATAGAGAATAAATAGACAGAAGACCTGGACTCCACTTGAGGGAGAGTAAAAGGTGAAGTTGAGTCAATATGTGACTCGTAAACTTCCCATGTTCGAAGCACAGAAGACTCATCTTCTCTTATTTGGGTAGCTGCTGTTCAGGAAGAGAATTACAAATGACAGATATTCCCAAAGGAAATGGAGATACTTATTGAATGTCTACCATGTGCCCAGCACAAGAAACGTTATGTAACCTTGTATATGCTCTGGCTACCTGAAGTTTACAAGAACAATTAAGCTGTTGTTTGCTGAAAAGTTTTCCATGAATGAATAAAATTTTCTGATAGTTAACTTGACATTATAGGTAATAGTGAATGGTGAACAGACTTGGAAAATTAAAATATTTTATTAAAATATTATATTCCAAAAATATTAGGTTTCTGTTATGAAACCATGTGCTAGATAATGTGTTCTAATTTATGGATGAGAATACCATGTCTACTGGTAGAACATCATTCAGTTTTACATTAAAATAAATAGAATTTATAACAAACTACTAAGGATTTATGCAATAGCTCCATTTTAAATGAACAATAACAATATTCACATATAATAAAAGAGTATGCACAAATTACACAAAGTTATAAATTTGTGTGTCTTAAATCTACCTACAGATGAATACTCTTCCCTTCACAGTTAATAGCTAATTACATACTAGGCATAATTAACATATATTTAATTCTTAAGAGTTATCTGAAATCCATGGTTTGAATATTATCTAATGTGACAGAATGAATGAGGAGCAAAATCTGAAAGAGTGCTAATCTATGCTTTTTGGAATACAGCAAAAACGATCCCACCCATATAAGATATAAGCCTATAAATGATTTCCCTTCTACGTTTAAACTTAATATTACTGTAATGTTTTCTGCCAGTTTAGTTTTTATGGTTATTTTCTAATTAAAAATATTAAAAATTAAAGAAAAGTGAGAAGTAGAAGAAAAAAAGCATAATAGGTTCTACAGAGCTTTATAGGAGTTTGTTGCTCTGAATAAGCCCAAAAATTTCTGGAGACAATGGTTCTGTTGTTTTATTTGCAATGTGCCCTTCCTAAGACGTACCTAAAAATCATCTCTAGAACCAGAATTGGGAGATATTTGAAGACAATATAGTAAAGATTTAGCTTTCCATGCTGCAGTTTATCTTAAAGAAGTATACATTCAAACCTCACACTCAGGAGTTAGTTCTCTCCTTCTACCATGCAGGTTCCGAGATTAAAACCAGGTCTTCTGGTTTGGTGGTAAAAGGCATTTACTCACTGAATCATTCATTTATCTGGCCCCTAACTTTTTAATAATAACAGAAAATAAGATTGAGGATGTAGCTTAGTTGAGAGAGAACGTGTTTGACCTACACAAGGGCCTGAATTTTATCCCATCACCACATAAACTGAGTATGACATTACATGCCTAGAATCCCAGCAATGGAGATGAGCAGGTAGGAGACTCAGGAGGAGTTCAAGGTCATCCCCAACTACAAGCAAGTTTAAGGTCAGTCTGAGCTACGTGAAATGCTGGTATTGATGGTGATGGTGGTGATGGTGGTGGCAAAAAATTCCATCATTTCAAGATGCCACAATTTAGGATTTCAGACATGTGAGAATGTATGTCCCCAAACGGTAATTTTAGAAATTACTTCTCTCCCCAAAACAGGGCTAAGATGGAGAGTTTTGAGAAGTTTACTAATCAGAAATGAGACATTACCTGATGAAAAGTAAACATGTGTTCTCTAAAACAAACACATCTTACAATCTTTATCTCATTAACTCAATTACTATACATAGAAGCAACTGATGTGACAGACTCAAATCTTTACTCGTTTTTAATATAGGAGTGTATAAATCACACACAGTAAACATAGTTTCCCCATCTATACACTATTACAAAGTCATAATAAATTTTACCAATGCAGTGTGAAATATCTCAGAAAAAGTACTATATATCAGTTATATAACTGCATATCGTCTATAGGTTACTAGATTCTGCAAATATATTTATATATTATACTGTGCTATTCTGTATTCTCTGTATTTATAGCCATTATATTGTCTTTCCTATTCTGCTAGAATTTATGGATAATTTGAAAACAGAAATAGATAATATGCAATGACAACTGTGGAAAACTGTGCTCCAAATAAAATACCCAGCTGTGGTTAACACGCATATAACTGAAGGCATACACTAAAAATTCACTAGAAAAATATGGATCTGGGCATTGATAAGCTCACAATCACCATAAAGTTAAAGGGATGGAAAACGTCATCACTGTAGGAGTTATGGTTCATTTTATAATTGTTCAAAATCTTCCCAGAAATCATTAGAAACTACCTTCCAAAATAGGAATCATTTCAAGACTACTGTTCCCTAGTCTCACATGAGTGTGCTTTGTGCTCACCTTAGCATGTTACACTCAGGTCATCTTTCCCTTCATCTGCCTCCTGGAACATAATGTGCTAACCTGACTGGATTCAAGCTTCAATGGCTCAATTGACTTCCAAAGTAGTATTTAGAAAAGCTACAGATGTTAGGGAAACAAGATAAAAACCAGTGTAAATTGAGTATGATAATTGTGTGAACACAATTTTTTAGATACAAGTGCAAGAGGTGGGAGAGATTTTAAAAAATCTATTAGAGATCAAAAATCCTAATTAGCTGACCAGTGGTGGCACACGCCTTTAATAGCAGCATTCAGGAGGCAGAGGCGGCTCTGTAGTTTGAGGCCGGCCTGATCTACAGGGCGAATTTCAGGACAGGCTCCAAAGTTACACAGAGAAACCCTGTCTCGAAAAACCAAAAAGAATCCTAATTAGAAATATATAGTAGGACATAAGGAGAACATAAGAATTCCATATAGTATATGTATCTATTGAAACCAGTATTTCACTGAAAAAAAAAAAAGAACAAAAAGGAGCTCCTGACAAAATATAAGAAATTATGGCTGTAAATGCTAATGCCTCACAAAAATGTCTGATTTTATTTTATTTCTGCTACAAAAGTAGCACAAGCATTATACAAAAGGATTCGAAAAGCAGAAAATGCAGTTTTGTAATGACTACTTGTCTTGTTTCTATCAACCTGGAAGGAATGAGATTTCTAGATTAAGTGAGAAGAACATCAAATAAAACTTTAAGTTAATTTGTATATCAAAGAAAAAGAAAAAGTTACATTCATAAATCCCATAAATGTAATAATAATAAATAGTAATAATATAAATTATCTACCATAGAAGCTTATGGATAGAGTTCAAACACAATTACCAAAATAAAAATTAAAATGTAGACTGGCTCCCTGCGAAGAGGAAAATGAGATTCACTGAAAGGGATGCTACAAAGCAGCTCTGCTCTCATTTGATCACTGAGCACATGTTCTGACCGTGATTAATGCTTCAGTGCCTTTCCTTTAGAAAAAAGCAATTTAAGAAAAGAAACTAGATCCTTTCAGAACTAAGACTTTTCAAAGAAACAGGAAAAATTAAACTTTTACATGTGGCTCTACATACCCAGATAATCACACACAATCTTGACAGTACTGCCAAGGTCTACCAAGAATAACAGTGTATTTGTCACCCAAGAGATGTGTTTTAATTGTCTCTCGTGGCTTCGTGCCCAAGAGGAGTAAATGGTAAGTACAATGAGTATGTGGTCTAATAATACTATGATCAAACTTAATTCCTTGTATTGTCATCATTTTCTGGGGATTTGGACTATCTGAACCACAATAAGAACAAGCGGAAACTTGTTTTTTTTTTTTTTCCTTTTCTCAATAAAAAAAAAAAAACAGTTTATTGAACAGAAAAAAAAAAAAAGAACCAAGCCTTTAGATTTGGGTTTTAAACCTAAATAATTTTTGGCACACAGATTGACAATTTAGAATCTTGTTATTTTATTAAACATATTCCTATATTAGAGACCTAAATATTTGTGAAATTTAAAAAGAACTTCTTAATTATTTCTAATGTGGCATTGTGACTTCTTTTAGGCAAACATGAAGATAAAATCACAATGCTTACAATTTTTTCCCATAGCTATTTCCTTTTTTCTCATTATTTGGGCTAATTCACCTTGTTCCTTCTGGGTTGTTGTGTTGGAAAGTGGGCAGTGGGTAAAGCTTCATGAAATGACTCACTCCTAGCTAGAATGAATTAAGGTAAAGGCAGGAAGCCAGTGAAAAATGCCCTTTAGCACACTTATAAGAGTGCCAGGAAAAGGCAGTGGAGAAGTCTCTTAAAACTAAAGTATTTTAAAAGACAAAGTAAAATTGGCATCATGAGCTGAAGATTTAAAAAATAAATATGTGAGAAGCTACCAGAATTCTGTTTGCTTCCTTAACAAAAAAGTGTGAAATATGTTGAAATAAATACTATATAAACAATATAAACAATATCAGAAAAATCAGCATCAAGACATTATGTAAATTAATAATGCTCCAAAGGCAATCTAAGTTCATCATGGCTCCACTTGAACATGTGTCGTAAGAGAACACTTATAAATGATTGAACATAAGAATAAAGACCTCTTACCCCGTATTTGCATTGGCGGGATGTTGCTCCATACTGGAAACGACATTGCTCATCGGCATCGTACACCTGACCTGGGGCCACAGCTGGATAAAGAAAGTCACGCTTGGGAGGCTCATTATCAAGGCAAGTACCACGGCCTGAACTGTTCAACATAAAGGATCAAGGAAATTAGGTATTCTGTAGACTTTTTTAGTCACAATTATGAAATGTGTTGAGATCTTTGTTTTAATAATTAGATGCATGAAAACAACACATTGTAATAATAATCATATAGCAAAATAGAGTAGCTTTACAGATCCTACTGAATGAGAGCTCCAAATCCTTTTTCTCCAGCACCAAAACACAATGGGAGCATCTCCAACAACATTCTGAAACTGTTCTGTTGGCCTTTACAATACTGCTTTAAACTAGTTCTGAAGGAATCAAAACAGAATTTCATATTACGCTAAGTATCTTGTTTGTTTTCATTGAAAATATAGCCACATCTGGTAGTAGAATTAAAACATGAATTGTGGAAAATTAAATAAAAATAATTAGCTGTAATCTTAAAAGACTTAATTTATAGCCTTAGATGGAACAAAAGATGCTCTGGTAAGACAGTGCAGCAGTAGTGGGCTGAACGGCAGCTGGGGCTAAGGTCCAAAGGTCTCACTCACACACACTAGAAATGTTTAGTCTGTCAAAAATTTCATATTTCATTTAAGGTCATCAGAACTAGGAAAAGGGAATGTTCTCCTTTCTACAAAATTTCTACTTTACAAAGTATGTATTCACTAAAACATAATATTTTAATTCAGTGGAACAAATAACATAAAGGTTGCCAAACACTAGACAGCATACCTTAAAGAGCTTTAGACTCTGCTAAATATAATTGTTCATTTTATTTATTCAGTGTGCATAAAATAGGACAGATGCTTTTTTACTTTCATTTCACATGTGAGTTAGAATTTTTAAAGAATTCCTATGCCAACACTTAAAAAATTTTTTCCAACATTCCTATCCATTGTGCCAGCACTTTTGCTTTTTTCCCCAAATCTTTTCCATCCACTTTGCCAAAGGAAAATAACTTCACAAGTTGAAGTTCTTCAACTGTTATTTAGGACAGCACAAATTTTCATTTACAAACAGGGAAGAAAGAATCATATAAAACAATGAGTTTTAAATTCACCTGCAAGTATTTTATTTCTTAAAATGTAAAAGTTAACTTGTTACATAAAATGTATATCTACACAGCAGAAAATTAGCATCTTTAAAACTGAACTATTCTTAAGGTGGCCCAGACCAAAAGGATACAAGACTGCCTTCTGTGCCTTATGCTCCTCTTTGCTAATTTTTAACAACAACAACGATGCAGCGATAATACTGTACCGACATAGATGGGTTTGGACATTTCAATCATCACTGCTCAAGGCTTGCACTACCCAACACTTGCTTCCTTATTGTTGTAAGTTAGGTACTGTCATGTACCTCAGCAAGCACATTTATTGTTAGACAAATTTTAAAAACAACATTTTTGATATCATGATGTGTAAACTTTAGTCAAGTAAGATCCTAATAGTAATTTCAAAAATATATTAAATTAATGACAAAGGGGTAATATTTTATATTACAATAGAAAAATGACTATTTTGATATTATAGAATATTTATGGATGACAATTAGAGGATTAACTTCTAAATTTTCATTCCAAATATAAGTTCCATCTTCATTTAAAATAAACCATACATATATTTGTGGAAGGGATTGAGTATACAATAAAAATAAGTAAATAATAATGTAAATCAAAAGAAAAATAAAATTATATACTGAAGAATTTACATACAAGACCTTGTAGGTTATAAATATTTATTAGTAGCACAACAAAAAAGTGTAGGACATAATTACCTAACTGGAAACAGTACAGAACCCATTACAAATATTACACACATTGACTTTCAGAAATACAGAAACTCAAACTATCAATTTAATTAATTAATTAAAACATCAGAAAAACTATGTAACCCATAGAAGGGAATTTAAAGATAGATACACAAAAGAATTGTTCCTCAAGGTAAAACTGACTTAGTTTAGGAAGAAGAAAAATGAATTATTTCATTTAATGTTCTTATTTTGAGATATAGTGACCTTCTAAATGATGACTCATATTTTTTTTAAAAAAAAAACTTTGACCAGACAAGCACTGAAAGGGCCTACAGAGCCGGTAGTGTCAGGCATGGTTGGGACCTATGGCCAAAACTCTTGAGAGAGTTGGTACCCAGAGTATCTTTTGTATTAGTAAATAGCTAATTAAATAGCTAGACAACACCAGTTCTCCTTATCCAGTACACTTTACAGAAGATTAAAACACCCTATGAAATAAGATACAAAAGAAAGCACGTGTGTGTTTTAAAAGTGAGCCTGTAGTTAGGAACTCCATATCAGCAAAGGCCTTCAGAAATGTGACGGTTGTAAATGTCCCTCAGCAAGGCTTATCAGTCAAGTGACCTCAGGTATAGGAAGTATCTGTGCAACTGATTAAACTCTTTCTCCATCCCACACATCCCCACTATGTGTACAGATAGCACTGTACACAATCACCCCGGCAACACGTCAAAGCTTTGATGAATGTATTTGAGGAATGGGACCATTTTCATCGTTTAATTCTTAACTAGCGTTGTCTTAACATTGTAAATGTTCAGTTGCATATGTTAGTAAAATCTGTCTGTCACTTTCCAGGTATCTTTCCTGCTACTTTCAATTATTTAAAATTTATAGAGCATCATTATATTCTTATTCTTATTAGTTTTCTGTTTGTTGTTTGCTTTGAAACAGGGTTTTTCCGAGTAACCACCTTGGTTCTCCTGGAACTCACTCTGTAAACCAAGCTGACCTTGAACTCATAGAGATCCACCAGCCTCTGCTTCCCAAGTGCTGGGATTAAAGGCGTATGCCACCATCAACCAGCTGAGCACATTCTTAAGAAAAACAGTAATTTAAGACATTTTCATATTTTCATATTTCTACGCTATCAACTACCATTCTGAAATAGTACAGATATAGACACAGAAGACAAAGAACGACAGATCTATGGGATGTGAATTCAACCTGAAGTGGTTCTCTCTTCTCTCTCTCTCTCTCTCTCTCTCTCTCTCTCTCTCTCTCTCTCTCTCCTGTTTTCTGTCCCTCATGCGTGTGTTTAACCAAAGAGTTTCTGAGAAGTCAATTCTAGTAAATTTTTTCCTATGAGTAACTGCTCTTCTGATTTTTAAATGTTCATGAGGTAATGTCTGATTTTTGATTTTACACTAGTAAAAATCTCTCTAACCCCTTCCCCGTGGTATATGCATTTGTGAAAATGTGTGTAAAGATGCACTCACCCCTACAGTTGTGTGGAAGCCAGAAGTTAGTTTCAGAATGTCTTCCTTAATTATCTCCATCTCATTTTTGAGACAGTCTCTTACTGAACCAGGACCTGTTTTAGTTAGACTGGTTGACCAGTAAACCCCAGGATTCAGCTAGCCACACACTTCCACATACATACTCTGGACCTACAAATATATTCCACTGTACCTGACCTTTGGATGGATTCTGATAGCCAAATTAAGTAGTCATGCTTATATATCAAACACTGGATCCAGTAAGACAATGGTTCTAAACTTTACTAATGATACAACCCTTTAATACAGTTCCTCATGTCATGGAGAAACCCCAATCATAAAATTAGTTTCAATCCTACTTCATAACTATAATTTTGCTACTGTTATTGATTATGATGAAAATATCTGATATGTAGAATATCTGTAATTAACTCCTATGAAAGGGTTGTTCAACCCAGAAGGGGTTGCCACCCCTAGGTTGAAAAACACTACACTAAGCCATCTACCAAAGCCTATATTAATAATTTTTAATATTATTTGTAAGTTATCATACAAATTAATGGTTTTCATTGTAGTTTCTTCTTACATCATCATAATTTGCTTTTGCTCACTTTTTCTATGAAAATCCTTCACCCCCATTCTCTCTTGCTGATCTCCTATATTCCTCCCCAAAATTGAATTTGGAACAATAATTTTTTTATTTTTATTCTGTCTGTTTGTCTGTGACAAAGTCTCTTTATGTAGATCAAGGTAGCCTTGATTGTCCTGTCTTAGTCATCTGAGTGTTGGGCTTAAAGGAATGTGCTACCATCCCAGCTCTCTGTTCTCCTCTCAATAGTTTCACTTCTTCATACACATATGCTTATTTTAGAACTCCTGCTTAAAACAAGTTAAAATATTCAATTTAAGATTAGGTCACATAATTCTTATGTTCATATATCAATATATCTGGTATTTCTAATTTCTTTTTATAAAAAATGTTACATAGTCTTACCATAATGTTTTTATAACAAAACAAAAGCTATGAAAAGTTCTAGTTTAATATTTAATATAGAATTTAGTTAACTGAGAAGCAGTAACCCCTACTATGCCACTCCTAGTATAATCTATGATAGTATCAAAATAACAAAAGAAGTGATAAATCCATAGACATTTTCTGGAATTTTCTCATTAGCAGCATTTATTAAGATAAATCATTTATGCCTTGAGTGCCACATGAAAATTTTTTCATAAAGAAAACTTAACCTTTACTTATTAATAAACTAAATATACAGAACTATTAGTCTTCATCTTTAAGAGGCTATAACTTTTAATATATTTGTCCAATGTAAAACTAGATGCATAAAATTAAGTCTATAATTACTTTTTCAGCAGTTCATATTTCCCAACAAAAATATCAACCCTAGTTAATATGTTATAAATACAGATAATTACTAAATTCACAATCTGCACTTTTATTTAACCTTCCAAGAGAAGGTAAAATACATATCAGTTTAAAAATACATATCTGTGTTGATTATGAAAAATTCATAGTAAATCAAAATATATTTATATTTCCAAAACTCTTTGCATTGTAATGGGAAAGTCATTTTATGTACCCCACTTCTAATTTAGTGAATCTTTATTCACAGATTCCCAAAGTCAACCTTGAAAACAAAAACATGAGCCAAATTTCAGTCTCCTACTAAAATTTATAGATCTTTATAAAATATGTCCTCCTGGCTTTGTTTTCAGAACACATGAGGATGTATTACTAACTGAGATTTAAAATTTATTCTTACCAAAACAGATTATTAAGATGGAGCTTTAGTCTAGTCAATGGCCCAATCTGAAAGGACATCTACCTAAGTTGTACACACCTTATAATGCCTTAACAAAGGAAGTGTAATTTAAGGCCAGCTGTTTTTTTCACAAACGTATGCTGATACGTATGAATTAAGTATGAACTAGGTTGATATCATTTACATCAAGTCAAATGTCTTCTATCTACTATCTTCTCATGAGTAGCTTTATTATTTTTTTATGAAACTAACCATGTTTGAACCAAACATAACAATATAATGACATAATCAAGTAAGGACAAAGTGATCTAAAATCGAATCTCTTTTTCCTGTCACTCATTCTATGATATGACTGTACGACTTGAGTCTTCAAATATACAAATCTTGTGCTGTTAATGGCTGACTCAATACCCACACCACACAAAATGACAACTTATCAAAGAAACTCATGTTTAGAGCAAGAGTTTCAAAGTGTGTCACATATACTGACTGACACACTGTTCTGCCAGGTTGTTTTGGATACTACAATTTTGGGGAGGGTGAGGGGAGACTGCACCTAAGAAGATGCTTTCCATTTAATAGAGTGAAGTTAAGCTTCAAAAGCAATTTCAAGATAGCAAATATGAGTGCTTTGGCCATCTTGCCCATCATACATTACTTCTCTCAACCCTCTTCCTAGTTCCCCTCCAGTCGTAACAATGCCACTCAATGCATTTATTCAGCTTCCACCCATGTGTGAAATGAATTCTGCATATAACTTGAAATGGCACGCAGTTGTGCTATAGCTCCTGGAGAGTTCAAGCATTTTGACAAACTTTAAATAAGGTAAAAGATGACTCACAAGGCCCCGTATCTTTTAGAAATAATATGAAATTGCTCTGAACTACTTCTAAGTGATCAGGAATGAATGGAAAAGCTATCTGCTTTTCACTGCCTGGTAAACTAGCTTATAGTCAATGAGTTAAGCCTTCATACCAGGTTCATCTTTTATATTTTCTAAATAAGTAAATAATTGAGTCCCGCAGGCAGATAGGAAAGACACTACCTGCAAAGCCGTCTTCGGAAAACATCAGAAGCTGGCATAACACGTCCATTTTAACGGAAATGGGTTCTTTATTATTTAATCAGGACGGCTTCTGGGCGATTCATGTACCACTTATTGAATCACCGAGTTTAAGAAATCTGAAAAAAAATATTGGGAGTTGGTAAACACCACCTCCTGATTGATCAATAGCACCTAGTGTTGCAGAATGACAGGAGAGACTGTATTCTAGTGGCTTTTATGGCCATGTCTTTGGTTTTCTTTTTCCAGTTAAACAGTGAATAATGGATCTCTATAAATCAGAAAGCTCATTGATAAGTCACAGATCATCCTTGTTCTATACAGTCTCTAAGTAGAGGACGGTATGCATCTGCTGATTGAGTGGCAGTTCTTTAGAAATTACTTCTTGCAAGGTTTCTTTTTCTTGAAAAGAAAAGCTAAAATGAAGTGCTATGACTCTTTTTGAGCCAACTACAAATTATAGATGTAAACTCAAACCTTGATCAAAATTCCTCTGGATTTAATTATAAATATAAATATAAATACAAATATAGACATATCACTCATAGCTGTTAAAGCAATTAAGCCAATTGCATAGAAAATGGGACAAATAAATCTTTTATATTAGTATTTTATCTTTGTGATCCAGTGAACTGATCTTTTTAATGAAGCTAATGTTTAAAATCTTTTGTGGCTTGAACAAATTATAATATTTATTTAGTTAGTTTAGTTAGTTAGAGGAGATCTAAGTTTTCTCCCAAACCTTTTTTATTAATTAAACATTTAACATTTATCCATTTACTAGTGGTTTTAACTACAGGCATTTCCATGGGGAAATGGACTGCTATAATGCAAGGAATACTAGCTCGAGACCCCTCACCAAACCAGTGGTCAGTTCATTGTATTTTAGCAGCAATCTATATAGTCCCTTTACAGTGTTTTAACAGCCATAATACAGCTCCAACTACACAAGACCTGGCAGGAGCTCAAAAGAAGTCCATCCATCTATGCTTCTGTATGTTTTTAGTACATAAAAGAACACACACAATTTATTCTATGTCTAAGGCACAGGAAAATTAGGCTGTGGTCCTTGTGTTTAGTATACAGGGCTGGTACTTGCTAATGAGCTGTATAACCAATGGACAGAAATAGAATATAGAGGAGAAAAATTGTGCTTTTAAAACTCAAAAGAAGGACTGCCATTGAAATTACACAAAAATACTGAGCATGTTACACAATTTGTAATTATAATGATAGAGAGTAAGATTTTATTCTGAAAAGAAAAGTCAAGACAAGAGAAATTTCAGATCTGGTCAAGTTCCCACAAAGAGGAGAATGTCAATACTGTTTACAACTTATGTAAATGAGTTCAACAGAAACCACCTTTAAATGGTATTTTCAGTGCTCACTATTAAAAATTATCAAATATATCAAACAAATTATTGTCTTTTTAAAGTACTTCACCCAATCTGACAGTAGACAAGTATAATATTATAATGGCTTTTTACTAAGATTAAACATTTTTAGTTAAAAAATAAATTTAAAAAATTTAGTTCACAGGGCTGGAGAGATGGCTAAGCAGTTAAGAGCATTGCGTGCTCTTCCAAAGGACCCAAATTCGAATCCCAACAACCACATGGTGGCTCACAACCATCTGTAATGAGGTCTGGTGTCCTCTTCTAGCAGGCATATATGCAAACAGAATATTGTATCCATAATAAAAAAATAAATATTTAAAAAAATTTAGTTCACAATATGGTTATTCAGAACAACTTTTTGAAATGAATTCCCAATGAATGATTGTACCAATAAATTTTTTAAATTTTATTTTCAACATTCATCTTATGATTATTACGTCAAAATTTGTGCCAGGTAATTTTAACTTTCTTTTCTACATAATTATAAGTTTTTAAACTCTATGACCTGGCTACTAATAGTAAAGGAAAATTTTAAGGCATAATTTTATCCTATATAAACTATCTGAATTTAAAACTTTTATAATACAACTATGTTAATATGAAGTATAATATAAGTTGCTTTCTAAATTTATTTATTTATTTATTTATTTATTTATTTATTTATTTATTTATTTTTTTTGGTTTTTCGAGACAGGGTTTCTCTATGGTTTTGGAGCCTGTCCTGGAACTAGCTCTTGTAGACCAGGCTGGTCTCGAACTCACAGAGATCTGCCTGCCTCTTAAGTTGCTTTCTAAAAATAATGTCCATTTTGCATTTAATCTCATCCCCCAAGTGAAAATGTAGCAAGCATCAAACAGCTAAAGTAATAGTACAGCAATAAAGTATTACAACCTTAATGTTATTTAAAATATGAATGTTTATGCTTTTAATGAATATCAATTAATTTATATATTATAGCATTGAACATTATGATATACAAAATACCTAATGATATAAGCATTATGATTTAAACTCATTTAAAAACTCATAACCTTTTAAGATTAAAAAGATAAACTAATATACCTGGGCCACACGGGAAACAACTCTCAAGTCTCCTGAGTCCTAAAGTCCAATATGAGTGCCTATATGAGTGACATGAGAAAAAAAAATCTCTTTTTCTAAACACAGTTATACTTTTGGTCACTCATATTTATAAATGTGCAGAATCAGAGTCTTAGAATTTACATCAGTAATCATGATGAAGCTTCCCCAAGTGCTGAAAAGATGGATACTAAATCCTTCCTCAAAATGTTCTCTCCTGATGTTTAGTTTGGTTGTTGCTTTTATTTGTTGTTATTAGATGCTTTGACACTCCTAAAGAATTCAGTTCTTTCACCCAAATCAAGAAATACTGAATTACTGAATTAAAGTTTGGTTTATTCTCTACTAAATTATACGAATGTAAATTTTTTCTGAAATGCTTCCCATTTACTGAAAAATTCTAATCACTCATTACATCAATCACACTTATATTTTCATGCCACTTCTAGTTTATTCACTATTTGTGTAAGACCTGGAAAATGTGCCACATGATTTATTAAAGCATGTGGGAGAGGCCTGAATGTAAGTGGGCCCAATAAAATTACTCATACAAAATTTGAAGCACTGTGCATTAGGCTTCCAGCAATGAGTTACTTCTAGAGCAATTTATCATTACTCTCCAGAGATTACTTACTCTAGAAAGCTGGTGATATAGTCGCGGCTGCAGGCAGACCAGGAAAAGGGGTTGGTATTTGCAGTAATATGAGCTGCCATAAGTTTTGCTGCTTCATGACCTTTCGTCCCACAAGAATTTCCAATTCCATCATGGTTCATACCAAAACTGTTTTAATGAGGAAGAAACAGAGGAGACATAAACGAATGAAATAAGAAAAAATAAAACAACTAGCTTGCCTCAATCCTTTACTTCCTTATTGGAACATTTATTAGTTACATCAGGCTTTGATCAAGATAGACCTTACTCTAAAGTAAGGTAGGATTAATGTTGGAGAGACAAAGGATAATTCAATGATACAATATATGTCAAATTTCTTTGCATTTATCATGTTTTCACATGTTGTCAATATCACATGACACAATCATTCCTTGAGCAGAAAAGTGAATGTTAATCCACACTTCACAGATGAGAAAACTAAAATTTAGCAAGATAAATGACCACTAAAAATCATATTATTTTTTACAAAAGTATACATTTACATGTGTTAGTGATGTTCATTCTACTGTCTTCAATACAAAAGGGAATTACAGAAAATGGCAATGTTTCATTGAGGTATAGGTGACAACCAGTCACAGAAGCCCTTTTTCTTTTGAGCATTGATAAAGGAGAATGCAATACATAACTTACATCCCTGTGTATTTTAAGCACCTTCTGAGAACCCTAACATATTTAAGGATTATAGCTTTTCAGTGCACGGCCTCCATTTTTCAAAGCTTTCCTCTCGTTGCCATTTCTTTTTCTGGCCTAAAGTCTTATTGAACTCAAAATAAAGTTTAATAAAAAAAAACCTGATGATATGATCACTACATAAGAATACATTTTTAAGATAAGAGCCAGATGATTAGGTTTAATATTGATTCAAAAATATTTATATTTCCAGTATTACAGTCTAATAAATGTACCATGGTAGAAAATTACCTTAAGCACAAAACAGGTAGGAAGAGCTGCTTAAGGAACAGCTAGCTAGTCTGAACAAATAAATACAGGTGATTAACAAATGTAAATATCAACATGTATATTCTTGACAGTGGAGACACATGATTTTCACCTTAGACGTGAGATAAGATGATATGTTTAGAAAGAAGATGGAATGACTGTCAAAAGTACATCATGAATAAGATAAAGGAAAGTATGTTCTATGCATGCATATGGAATTAGAAGGGAGGGGTCAGCAATTAATGTGCAGGAAGTAACATAAACAAAAAGAAAAATATAGGACAGTATCCAGAGTCCTAAAATGAAGCAAATAACCTTCCTCAAACACTAACATTTAGCATTCTAATATGACAACACATTGGAGACAACCTCCTTGAATGATCTTCTAGGAATATGAAGTCAGAGTTCAAGCTGAATTAGACACAACTGGATCAACACAATCTACTAGAAATAGTTTACATGTGAAATTCAAGAAAATGTAATATTCCTTCTGTGTAAAGCTGATAAAGCTATATTAACCCTACTATGCCTCTTTTCACATGTGATGGAGTTAAGAAGTGACTTTCTCTTAGCTGAAATCTTATACCTACCCATGTCATCTGGGTAGGCACAGGTAGCTTTAAGGAAACCAATACTGAGAGCCTCAATTGCCCTATGTACTCTTTTCTATAAATAAAATGCAAGTTTCTAATTTTAATGTCATATTTCCCTCATCTTACAAAAGAAAGACATATTTTCTATACAGTCATAATACAATACTACTTTGCATTGGAGTACGTGAGCATGAGTGTCAAGAAAACAGACAAAGGGGACATTTGGTGTCAAAATTAGAAGAGAATTTGCTTAATGTAACCCTGACACCCAGGTCAGTACTTAAACCTCTTTCAAAGTAGAGATTCCACTTGTCTGAAAATGTGTTACTATCTGCATAGGTATTCCAGCCTCCATTAAAACCAGTAGGGACCACCACAAGAAAACCAGAGACATAAAAACTCTAGGTCCTTGGCCTGTTACCTGCAAACAGATTAGGCACAAACTAGAATGTTTACATCCTAGGAGCTGCTTCAGAGTAAACCAAGCCAGAACCTCTGTGGTTTAAGAGAGCTACATAAGTGACAACACAAGGG
Organism: Microtus ochrogaster; assembly: GCF_000317375.1. Classification (NCBI taxonomy): domain Eukaryota; kingdom Metazoa; phylum Chordata; class Mammalia; order Rodentia; family Cricetidae; genus Microtus; species Microtus ochrogaster. The sequence continues at coordinate 3,975,347 of NW_004949109.1, read as the reverse complement.
GTGGGGGACATTTAGAAAGCCCTCTGCTTTTACTTGCTCTTCATTAACCTGGAAATCACTAACTTCGGACGTCACACAGCAGAACAATATACTATTATTAGTTTCTGCCTAGCTTTGAAAATGCATTTGAATATGGATTATAACTGTTTCCTGGGTCACTTTGCAGAAACATGACATCTATTTTTGCTTAACAAATGTTGCCTTTTGTTTTATTTTGTTCCTTGAGACAGGCTTTCTCTCTAGTTGACCTCACACAACCCTCCCACTTCTATCTTCCAAAAGATGGGATTACAAGTGTAGCTGTTCATATTTTAACACATGTACACTACCTACTGACAACTCTCTCTCCTACCTTCTTCCACTCTCTATCCTCCCCACAGAAATCTCTATCAAGTTCACATCTGTTCATACATCTTTGCCTAGTCATTGAAACTTATGTTCTTTGATGGATAACTAAAATAGGATTGTAGACTTGTCACCTCGGTGTCACACCATGGCTGCTCATTTTGTCGCCTCCACCTTTGTGGCACACTATTCATCTCTTCATACAAACATGGTAAATATTTAATAAAAGATTTGTCACACACAAAAAAGAATGAAAAGAAAAAAGAAAGAAAGAAAAGATTTGTTCAAGTAATAACAGAAGGCTAACTGCTTTGCCTATCCACTCACTGGAATGATTATCTTCTATAATACCTTTGAACTTTTTAGGAACTCAAGTACTTAAAGTCCCTCATGCTTAGGGTTAGGACATTCATGTAAGATGATAATGCCAGATATTATAAATCAGTAGTTTCTAAATCATGTTAATGACTCATTAGCCCAACAAGTACAAGGTCATGATGTTTGCACACAGAAGAGCATATTTGGAAACTGTCTATGCAATTACAAAACTTTTAATTTACTGAAGAAATTAATAAAAGCTGTCTGGTTATGCCTGGTCAGTCCTGGCTATTTTGGCTTAAGTAGGTTGGCTCAAAATGAGGTCTTAATCAAACCTTGTCTGTCTTGTTCATATGACTTAGTCTCATTTCTTTCATTTTTATGCCAGAAGAAGTCAACATCATTATTGATGTTTTATTCATGGTTAGTGAATGTGTGCATGATGTGTGTGTATAAATAGGCCATTGCACATGCGTGTTCAAAAGGTGAGAAGAAGACAACATTGTGAAGCTGGTTTTCTCCTTGAACCTTTACCAGGGTTCCAGGCTTGCACAAGCTCCTTTACTGCCAAACCATTCAGTAGCCTTTACCTAAATAAATATGATAAACTTAGCTAGCAAAAATCTTGTAATATAAACTGAATATAATGTGCTTAATTAGTTATCAAAGTTTGCTTTAATCACACCCCTATTGATGATTCAGGAGAAAATGTTGAAAACCACACAAACTCAGATTCTCTTTTGCACAGCAACCACCCCAATCCACAAGCAACATTATTATGTGCAATTATATTTATTCATTACATTTTTTTATGTATTGGGAGATACACATGGAGGTCAGAAGACAATGCGCAGAAATTTGTTCTCTCCTGGTTCCCTGTTGGTCCCCAGAATCAAACTATCAGGCTTGGCAGTAAAGTCCTTTAACCACTGAACTGTCTCATAGCCCCCCTCAGGAGGCAAGATTTTAAGAACTACAACTGGCCCTTGAGAGATGAGGAAAAGAAATTATTCAGTCTCACTCTATCATGTGCCCCAATTAAGAGATATTATCACTTCTTTGTGACACAGCTCTTTCAAAATGACTTGGCTCTAGTCATTCCCACTTACTAAACCTCAGCCAAAGTGCTATAACTTATATTACAGGAGAAGAAGTCTTCACTTAGTGCATGGGGGGCCATTCAGGAGTTGTGCAAATTAAGAGTTACTACATACACCATCAAGATTTTATTTGTCTGTTTGTTTGAGACAGGGTTTCTCTGTGTTGCCCTTCTGTCCTGGAATTCTCACTGTAGATCTGGTTGGCCTCAAACTCACAGAGATCTGCCTGCCTCTGCCTCCTGAATGCTGGAATTGAAGGCGTGCGCCATCACTGCCCAGCACACCATCCAGATTTTTTTGTTTTTTGTTTTGTTTTGTTTTTTTTGTTTTTCGAGACAGGGTTTCTCTGTGGCTTTGGAGCCTGTCCTGGAACTAGCTCTGTAGACCAGGCTGGTCTCGAACTCACAGAGATCCGCCTGCCTCTGCCTCCCGAGTGCTGGGATTAAAGGTGTGCACCACCACCGCCCGGCTTACAATATTCTTTTTTTGTTGTTGTTTTTTGTTTTTTTAATTCAGGTTGCCTCTGCCTCCCGAGTGCTGGGATTAACACCATCCAGATTTTTAAGAAGTAAAAAGACCTTGAATTTATCTATTATAAGACTACGATATTTAAAGCAATATGACATGGGCAAAGGGAAACTTTAAAAATGATAGTACAAGTCCCAAAACAGAGCTGGAAAGATGGTTTAGTGAGTAAAAGTAATTGCTAGACAAGCATGGCAACCTGAGTTCAAACACTTGGAACTAACTCATGTAAAAAGTCAGGTATGACTATGCACCTATAACCTTGGAATCTGAAGAGCAGATGCATGCACTAGTATGCACTGTACATATACACATGTATACACGTGCATACACATAAACACAATACACACAGAGAAAGAGAAATGGATTATACTAAAACACAGAGCAAAACATTTTTAATGGGAGCATCTAGTAGGAACTTAAATAGAGAACAATTGTTCTACAACTAAGAAATTGATTTTCCTCTTAGATAAATACACAAGATGGCAAAATTGACTTTGTAGACTAATTTGTGTTTAAATATTTGAAGCCAATTTTTGGGTCACCTCATGACCATGAAACAAAAGAACCTATAAGCAATTGTAAGACTTGTTACTGTTTTCAGGAATGGCCTTCATAACCTTATTAACTTTATTTCACAAACTAAATTAATAGTATATGATAATAGTTTCAGAACTAGCAATTAAGTGTTTTAAATTCTCAATAGAAATTTAAATTTATTGAAGAAGTTCCAAATGAAATTAGTGTTATAAAAATGTTCTATAGGTTCTAATTCTATTTTATATTTAAATTTTCAAATTGTATAGTCTTATTTTTATTTATAAACACATGCCATGAGTCATACACCTAGCTAAACAATTTTGTTCTCCATTTTGACTTCTGAATGAGAGTGGCTTAAAGGACTATGTTCTTGAAATGACTGACAAAGAGTCAGTCAGAAGGAAGGAAGAGAGAAATTAATAAAAAAAATGTGTTACTCACAATTAAAGGTAGGGTCTTTATCATTACAGTATCCACAAAACATCATATCTAACTCAATAAAACTCTAAAATCATGTGCTAAATAAGTTTCAAATCAATAAACTCTACATGAGTGACAGATTAACTATTGATTAAATGTCAGTCATAAGAGAAGGAATTGGAGACTGTGCATTTCTCCCTTAAAAGTTAACAGTATTCCCTGGGCCTTGGGTGTGGGAGTATTTTGTAGATGTGCCCACAGGGACTGGGCTCCACAACTTTGCATTTTGATTGACTGTGGATTTCTGTAGTGATCTCTGTTGCAAAGAGAAGTTTTCTTAATGAGTCAAAATGCACAGAGAAAAGCTCAGGAGGCCTCAACTTTACACAAAGAACCACAGGCAACTGAGCAGAGGTATGAGTAGGAGACATGACCTCCCCAGAGAAGAGGATACCAATTGGTTGTTCAGTGCCAAATGGTCAGGCCTGAAAACAGACATACAAGTTACAATATATGGACTGAACAGGCTATATTTAACATATATGAATACATGAACACATATATTCATGCACTAACAGTTAATTAAATGTCTATAGAATGTTGAGGACATCCTTTTAATTTCAGCCACTAAAGAAAAAAGTAAGTAAATGATATTATTTAGTTCTTCAAAAGAATCTAACAAGATCATCGTTTTCTGAAGTTATTTAATACATAAAATTGTTTTTCAATATGTAAATATTTTTAACAAGCATAAGGACTTACACCTATAATCTCAGAATTTGTGATGCTAAGCAAGAGAATTATGGGGAGTTTGAGGCTCTCCTGGACTATACAGTGCATTCCAGGCCAACCTTGGCTATACAGTGTTAAGACAGGAAGAAAGGAAGGAAAGGACGAAGGGAGGGAGGAAAGGAAGAAGGGAGGAAAAAAGAGGCAAAACCTTTTAAATGATATAATCTAAATTGTTGCAACTATAAAATACCAAAGTTAAGCATTCCCATTGTAAAAGAGAAAATTAAAGAGAATAATATAGAATTATTTTCAATAATTTTAAATTATTCAATTATGTATATCTTTATTCATGACTGATTTTTGCCATGAAACACTTATTATAATAAAGCGTAATTAGAATTTATGAGGAGGTACTCAGTCTTCTATACCCTGCAAATGTTTTTAGTTATAGTAGCTGCTCAATGAGATAGTTATTACAATCTGCTCATGTGTTCTTTTTAAACAGGCTTTGGGATTTTAATCTATGTTATATATACAATTTACTAAAACAAATATCAAGATAGTGAACCTATATAGGAAGATAATCAGTAAGGGTAGTACCTAACAGAATTTAGTGCCTAAAATATTTCCAAATATGCACAAACAATGTTTAGTGTAAGTATTCTAAGCTGAGGCTTAGATCTCCACAAGTTGATGGAATCACTGTAATCTATTTACATTTATTCTTCCACAATTAGCAAGTTTATTAAGATAAGTCAAGTAAGCTGGAGTGGTGCACGTGTGTTTAATCTAACAACTGCAAAGACAGGGAACGTAGGTACAACAATGCACCTATCTCCCTTAGTCCATGAGAAGTTACTCATTTGGTTCATGCCAGTTGAAACTGTCAGTCTATTAGCATGATGTTATCTATATGAAAATTCATTTATTTCTTTTACCGGAACAATGAAGGAGATAATTTAATAAACTTTCTAAAGCTGATAATGGATTCAACTTTACAAGGCTTATTTCTGGAGTACACATACATACATAAACACATACAATTATTCTGAAATCTCAGATCCCGAATAAAATAATCATCAGATTGATCTTGATTATCTTTTGTCATTAGTACCTAAAATAACAAACCCTTAATTATGAAACAATTCACTATATCTTTTCTAAGGAATACCCTCATACCAGCATTTTGTTTTAGCCATTATGGGGGGTTATTTACAAATAAGCATAATTATGGGAATGTAGATGCATATTTTATGCATAATCTGAGTATATATTATGTGGATATATGTGTGTAGAGAAATATATAAGCATATAATTTCAGTATTTTACTGGTCATAACCAAAACTGAGTTGCTCCAAGTTTGGCAAGAGATCCTTTCTCATATATGAGGAGGCCAATAATAGAGGAAGACACTCAATACTGACTTCAGACCTTCCTGTTTTCTGCACAGGAAACTCACACACACGCAGAGATACAGACCCAAGTATAAGTCACACAACTTTAAAAATCAAGTTAAAAATCCATTCCATTGCATTAATGAGTTGTTACACCTAAAATCATCATAGAATTTGTTCTTTCTGTGTGAAAAGTCAGCAACACACAGCATTAGAGAGAATAGTTTAAAAAATTGTCATTTTCTTGCTTTATCTTTTAGCTTTACTAAAGACAAATATAAGACATTTTAGTTCAAAAATACTTTGATATGCATTTCTAAAAATACAGAATACATTTTTACCACTTTTAATATTATTTTTGTACAAGTAGAAACGTTGGGAATTATTTGTAATACAAGGGATGTCTGATTGAAATCTTGCCACGCTGTTGACTTCATAATTTTTCTCAACTTCTAAAAGTATGAAAACCACACAATTAATTAAACAGTCTTTCAAAAAATATATCTTCCTTTGAGGTTATCAAGTGCCTTTGGTTTGTAACTTACATTGAAGCTAGACATAGCATAGCATAAAGTCCATCATTACATCTGACAAGAAAACTAATTTCTAGTTTTCCACAAAAATATAGAAATACATATTTAAAGGGAAGTGGAGAGGGGGAAAGGGCTCAGTCTGAAAGCTGCTTGTTGCATAAACATTTAAAGCCAAATTCAGTGTCTAAGGATCCTACATTTGTTAACACACTAGCTTTGGGAAGTAGATACCTGAAACTCAGTAGCCAGCTGGCCTAGCCTACAGAGCGAGAAGAGACTTTGCCTCAAAAAGAAAGTAGGCAGTACTTGTGGAATGACATCCAAGTGTGTATGGACCTCCACATTCATGAGTGCGTGTACATGCATGCACGTGCAAACACACACACACACATACACACAGGCACAAGTACACATGAATTCAGAAAGAGATAGAGAGTTGCTCGTGAAGATCTAGCCAAATAAAAATGTTATCAAACAAACACCCATTTAAACGGATATTATATCTATAAAAATACAAATTGGGCACAAAACGCATTCTCAACAAATCTTTGAAAAGTAGAAAATTATTCACACATTCTAGTCATTCAGTAAGAGGTCTTCTTAATAATTAATGATCAAAGATTCTCACTGTAAAGAATCCACATATATCACCCTATGGCTTAAAATTCATTGCATTAAATGATAAAATTCACATGGCAGCACACACTGTCAGCTGGGAGGCAAAGGCACAGCACAGTCAGGTTGGAAAATATACCTGATGCATTCTGAGAGCTGCCACTTTATTTCAGAAGGAAGTGCCCTAATTCAGTTTCTTGTTCCCTTTGAGAGATTTTTTACAAAGTGTTAGGGATCAAATATGGAATCAAAAGCCTTTTGCATGCTTGTCATTTCTCTACCACTAAGCTATCTCTCCAGACTGAGTTTATTTTAATGATAGCATGACTTCTACAAGAGTAGATCTGCTGAGTTACTGAAAGCTAAGCACTATAATCTTAGGAGTAAGTAAAGGGATCTTCATGAAACAGAATTTCCCTGAAAAAGTAATAATCCAACTAATACACACATTAAATGGTGACAGGTAAAGGTGTCTTCTTCTCAGTCCAGGGAAAGAGAGAAGAAACGATAGCAACATAATAACCATCTGGGCATGAGAAAACAGATAGTTATTTGTTTGGGTTTTGTTCTGTTCTTCCAGTCAAATGACATATTTGAATGAACGTATTCTAGCTCTCAATCTTAAGGATTTTGTGAGATTTCCAAACTCCTTCTAAAACACACTTTCAAACAAGAATTAAGTGTTAAAGAACATTATTCCAAGGTAAGTGAGAATAGTCTACAGTCTCACAATTATTCTACGTAAAGTATAGGACTTTTTAAAAGTACTAAAACAAAATCCAAACAAACAAATACAATCTAGAAAGCTTGAGAGGTAGTGAAATGTTAATAAATGATAGGAAGGAAGATAAATCTTTACCTAACCTATTTAAACTTAAAAGGGGGGCATAGAGAGATGACAAGCAATAAAGAGCATTTGTTCTAGCATAGGACCAGGGTTTTCTTCCTAGCACCAACATAGTGGCTCACAACCATCTGAAACTGCAGTTCCAGGGGATCTAATGGCCTCTTCTGACATACATTGACAGTATATACACACATAGTACACACACATATATGCAGATCAAAACAGTCAGATACAATGAAAAAAAGAATTGAAAACAACAAAAAAAGGTAAATACAAAAAGGAGTGAAAGCACAGGTGTTGGCACTGACGTAGGCGAACTGGTGACTGCGTGAGATGACAGTGTGTTTATAAAACATTATTCATCCATTACGTGGTATCTATCTTTTAACATTATTGACTCTAGCAGAGCCTACTCAATTTGGTATGGAGACAGACATGGTGGTATACACTTTATTTAGGAGCAGAGGCAGGCAGATCTCTGAGTTCCAGGCTAGCCAAACCTGAATTGTAAGACTCTTGTCTCAAAACAAAACCAACCAACCAGCCAAAAAAACAAACAAAAATTTGTTAGGTTGCATAAGACAATGACCGTCATTAATGAGCCAGATTTTTAGTGAGTTAAAGATGAACTGCCTGGTTAGAAGTGCTTTTTCCTTTGTTCTCTGCTTTTCGTTGCAATGGAAACTGGAATGCCAATATTTTTTAAGACCTCATTAACAGCGTAGCAGTGACTATTTCTGTCTGAATCCAGTCAGGATTAAAACTTGATGGTTACTTGAATTTATAACCAAATCAACTCGTTTTTAAAAAGCTAGTAAGACAACAAAATGACTCAAATTTAATAAGAACTTAATTTGACCAGAAAAAGAATGAGAGGACGGGAGGAAAGGAGAGAGAGGAAAGAACTTAGGAATGAAGGAGGAAAGAAGGGAGAAAGAATCCTGAACTATGGGTTTTCCTCAAGAATTACCTCTGGAGCACGAATATTGATTTTTATTGTTGTTCATTTTTAATCCATTTCACCATTTTAAAAAAGTAGATGATTGATTAAAAATTACTTAAAAACTCATATAAACATGAGCTTTAAACAAACTGTTGTCTCAACTAAAACTACTTATTTTTCATTTTTTCTCCTCACTTTTTTAAATTTTATTTTTAAAAAAGAAAACAAACCATCTTTTTTTCATTTTACATGCCAATCCTAGTTACCACTCCCTCCCCTCCTTCCATTCCCCCCACTTTCTCCTTCCCCACACCCCCATCCACTCTGCAGAAAGGGCAAGGCACATCTTCAACAAATGATGCAGGCATAACTGGATGACAACATGTAGAAGAATGCAAATAGATCCATATCTATTCCCACGCACAAAACTCAAGTCCAAATAGATTAAGGACCTCAATATAAATCCAACCACACTGAACCCGATAGCCTTCAATGCATGGGCACAGGAAACCACTTCCTAAATATAACACCAGTAGCACAGACATTGAAAGCAACGATAAATAAATTGGACCTCCTGAAACTGAGAAGCTTTTGTAAAGCAAGAACACAGTCAATAAGACAAAAAGGCAGTCTACGAATAGGAAAAGATCTTCATCAACCACACATCAGAGGAGTGATAACCAAAATATATAATGAACTCAAGAAATTAGACCTTAAAATTCCAAATAATACAATTAAAAATGAAGTACAAATCTAAACAGAAAATTCTCAACAGAAGAATCTCAAACAGCTGAAAGACACTTAAGGAAATGTTCAACATCCTTAGCCATCGAGCCCAAGGCGATGTCCCCAGTTAGTTCCTTGGGCAGCTGAGGATAGGGAACCTGAAATGACCCTATCCTATAGCAATACTGACGAATATCTTGCA
>NW_004949109.1:3960809-3965602 GCF_000317375.1 Microtus ochrogaster | reverse complement strand
AAAAAAAAAAGAAAATGCAAATCAAAATAACTCTGAGATACCATCTCACACCAGTCAGAATGGCTAAGATCAAAACACCAATAATAGCTTATGCTAGCTAGAGAAGATGTGGAGTAAACAAAACACTCCTTCATTGGAAACTTGTACAACCACTTTGGAAACCAGTATGGTGGAATCTCAGAAAATTGGGAATCAACCTACCTCAGGACCCAGCGATACTACTCTTGGGCATATAACCAAAGGATGCTCAATCATACTGCAAGGACATTGTTCAACTATGTTCATAACAGCATTATTTGTTATGGCCAGAACCTGGAAAAAAACCTAGAGATGCCCCTTAACTAAAGAATGGATAAATAAAATGTGGTACATTTACATAATGGAGTACTACTCATCATTAAAAACAATGATGTCTTGAAAACTGCATGCAAATGGATGGAACTAGAAAAAAATAATCCCAAGTGAGGTAATCCAGACCCAGAAAGATGAATATGGTATGTACTATATTCATATATATGTGGATACTAGCTGTAAAGCAAAGGATAACAAGCCTATAGTCCATAACCCTAGAGAAGCTAAGTAACAAGGTGAACACTAAGAGAAACATATAGCTCCCCCTGGGAAGAGGAAATAGACAAGATCTCCATATTTTCCCATTTTTAATGTAGTAGAAACAACTAGCCCGTTGCTAAATGTTAATAACGTCTGTTTTATGGGAAAGCGGGAGGCGGTGGCTCAAGAGCTAAGCCCGTCAGTTAACAGAGACTCAGGTTTCATTTCACCTGTACTAGAGCATTACTTCGAACCATATTAAATACTAAGGACAAACCATCGTCCGGTCTTCAGAACACAAACATCTGAAATACAGGAAACTATTGTCAAAACTCTCCTTTCTCATGAACAGACTTTTACATTTACTTTTGTCTGTTCTTTTAAATAATGAGTTTATTGTCATTGGGGGTTGGTTGAAAGTATAGTTTTAAATATTGGCATTGATTTACTTGAAATAAATATTAAAAACTTAAGGTCCTCCTTAAAAAACAAGGATGAACTCTTACAAGTTTTTGGTGACATGTGAGTTCACCTGACAATACAAGTTTCATATCAATGGCTATGTTCACAGGCCTAGAGAAGGCACGCTTCCCACTTCATGAAGGTAAAGCAAATGTTCATTTTAAGGAAGTAGTGTCAATAGTGTAAATAAATACATGTAGCCAGAAATGGTGGCTCATTTTTGTCACTCCAACACTCAGAAGGTTGAGAGAGGAAGATTACCATGCATTCCAGGGCAGCCTGTCTAAATCAATGTCAGCCTGGACTACAGAACAAGACTCTGTTCTGAAAAAAAAATTCTCAAGAAACAATAACAAATATAAAAAAATAAACATGCGAAACAAACAAGCATAAGACAAAACACATAGATTACCATTTGAGGAAAAGAAAGAGTGCTTACACAATGGGATTTTATAAGGACCTAGGTGTTGAGAAGACAGCTAAAACTCACTGTTTAAATGCCCATAGCAACATTCAAGTGTGATATGTTTGTCTATTTAACAAGTCTCCAGTTCTTATGAAGATTTATTTACCCCAGATGATAACAGTCTCTATTGAAAGCTGTCAAAAGGGCTGTAAAGAAGAATTGAGTTCAGGCTTTCTACACAGTAGTTACAAGTAGTTTCAAGAGTGAAGTTCTACACTTTATTTTGATTTTCTTAAATGCACTCACTTGTGACCAATCTCATGTGCAATGGTAAAAGCTGAACCCAGGCCAATGTCTTCATTAATGCTGCAGCTCCTTTCAGGCTCACACATTCCAGCCACAGAGGCTAAGCCTGAATAAACAGAAAAAGACACAAAGGGTCAAGCCAAGGTGTTTCAACCTTTAAAAGCCTATACTTCTAAATGCCTAGATTCTTTTTAATAACCTTCACGCACAGAAGGAGCAGTTGGCAAAAGGTTAACTTTCTAGTCATTTGCAAAATCACTGGGGGGAATTTCACTTTGCCGGCTAGACATTAATATTTTTTGAACTACAGTCAGTGCTGGAAAATGTCTAGACTAGGGGTTAGATTTATAAATTTTACTTCTGGTAACTTGGGACCACCTAGTAACTTGAGCCAGAAAAGGGAATTCAAGAAAGCATTTCTATTTTAATATTCTTCAGGCTGTAGAAAGCAAAATATATCCACATTATTTTTCTAAAGAGATCTGTTTAAGTTGAGTGGGTTCATAAAAATATACAAGCAACTTTTTAGTTAACAAAAAGGGAATCCCAAATGGTTTTATAAGTGACATTTTTATTTTTACAAAAATAGATGGTTCAAAACAGGGGGAAAAACTATGAAGGACGAAACTATGAAACTTTTGTACTTTTTTAATCTTCCATAATTAGTCCTGATAGCAGCAGTATATATGTATATGTATATATATTTGTGCATTCAGTGTTTTCTTCTACCCAATCCCCCTTCAGTGCTTTAGAGTTCTTACTTGTAAAGCAAAACCATGGTGTTAATTCGCTGATTTCTAGTGAAATGTTATGTTACTTGAGCTATTTCCCCTTGGAAGCTTTAGTATTTACTTCCAAATGAACACCATGCTCTATGGATTATGCTCTATGAATTAGTATAGAATTTGAAATCAGCACTTAGAAAAAAGAATTGTGTGAGAAGTGAAAAATGTCATCTGTTATGAGGAAGCAGATGCCAAATAACCCGGGAAGAGAACGGTCATTAAAGATACTGAGGATATTTTCTGTGCTCTGTTACCATGTTACTGCAGTGTTAGGAACTACCTTCCTTGCAAGGTTACCTCAACTCAATTCAAAGGACATTTACTGAGAGAAACAGGCAATGATCTACAATGGGTGCAATTTCCCAGTGGCACTAACAGGCAACAGTCAACATTATTCTATCCCTATTTTCTACCAGGGAAGATCTAGAAACTACGTTTCCCTGTTCTTTCAGATGTAAGTATTAAGATAACAGCCATACTATAACAAAGTTAAGGTGAGTGTTGGATTTGCTAATACAGCTTTGTATACTATTTTACAAGGGATGAACAGAAGTTAGAAAGGGGGTTATTTCTGCCTCATAGTTGTCATAAGCACTGGTGACACCACTTTGCTGACCTCCTATTCCACCTAAAGACATTGGGACCTGAAAAGAAGACAATAAAAAGGATGACTTGGGTAAAAATATATTCATGCTATGACTAACCAAAAATATCTTACAAATGTTACTTCTACTTAAAGAACACACACATACCAAACAGAATGAAAACACTACTTGGCCTAAACTATTAGGTTCGATATGGAAGAACATATGGGAAGAAAAAGATAACAAAAAACACTATTTTGTAATCCTGTTAATTTTATAGGATTACCACTAACAATTATTGACAAAGTAATATTTCTTATATTTCCATAAACTACCCTTTTGTTTTTCTAAAGATGGTGGTGCTGAATTGGGATGTATTTTGTTTGTTTGTTCATTGTTTGCGTTGTTGGTGGTTTTTCTTTTAGTATGTGCTCTATGACTGTATTTTGAATTAAGAATCCTCACCAATACCCCAGTGCAGTTATAAGGACATATTTACTTGAAATCTGACATAAACTGTTAACAAACTAAAGGACAACTATAGAAAGGATTTATTTGGAGAGGAACTATTGATTTTTGAAAAACAATAAAGGTAAATCTTAACATAAGAATAAACACTAGCATATTTTTCATTAACTTCCACCATTTTCCAGTTTCCTAACAACTGCTGCTGTCAAAATTCCTATGTGTGATAGTGTTGATCAGGGTGTCATGCCTGTTAGGGTCATTTAGATTTACTCAGTTTGATGGTCAGTTTTCACCCTTAATCCTAATTACCCTTATAATTCAATTTGCCACTAGAGTTATTAATCAAGAGATTATCAAAAAATCCACCTCCTCATAAATATCAACACAAAAGATGCTAAAATTGGTTATTGTTTGATTTGAAACTGATATTTCCCACATATAAAAGTCAATACATGTGTCTATATATGCATTTTATTCAGTTTTCAAAAATAATAACTTTAATTTACAAATAATTGAAATTCAAATTACATTCATATGTACCTAGCAATTAATTTATTGACTGTATAAACAAATGAATTATTAAAGTTACAATATATTATTTAAAAAATTGAACTAATTAGACAGTAAACTATATCATATCATTAGTAATGACAATGGAAGTACTAAGTAGTCCGTATTACTCATGTCAGAATAAAAAGCCTGTCAATGTAAATAGCGTGCCTTCAAAGAACAGAATGAGAATGTATATACTTATTTGCTTATATCATATATGCTTGGAAATATAAGCTCCAGCTTATATGTATACCTGTTTTGAGGCTCTAAAGTAGATAAAACACTTAATAGATTCTATAGAATTTAAACAATAAATAAACCAATTAGATAAAACACTGCAGACAATTCTATATCAAATAACAATGCCTGTTCCTTGGTTATAGTATTAATTTTCAAAGCAATTTGAAAGCAATTAGAATTTTTCTTAATTGATTTTAGCAAAATCACTTTAGTAAAAGGACAGATAGTAGTACTTCTACAGCATAAATAATAAAATTGAAAAACAAGGGGGTTTAAAAGACTATAAAACATAACAAACACACTGAAACTGTCAACGCTAGTCTGAATGTCAGGTTTTTACAGTTGCTCTTAAAACATTACAAAATGACTGCCCATTGGACTGGAGAGGGAGGGGGAGAGGAGTACGGGGAGGGGGAGAAGGGTGGAAGGAGGGGGGGA